>NW_025751102.1:0-16499 GCF_021184085.1 Oncorhynchus gorbuscha
GCAATACATTTTGTTTTACTATATTATATCACGGTCTGACTGTACTCTCATCATGCAACACGGTAGAAATTCTATATTAATTGAATATGTTCTCTCAATGTCGGTCTGGTTACACACAAGTAGGCGATGTACCAAAATGCTGAAATCACATTCGTGCACACAGCCAACCGAAAGACACCACTTATTCCTGGTGTTTTGTAGCGTTCCAGACGTTGTAGGAATAGTTTCATCACGCTTGTTTTCTGCTCTCAGTAAAATATGATTCCACCATCGACCACAGGGTGGCATACGACCCACAGATATGGAGGAGAAACAGTAGCCTAGTACATCATTAACAAAACACGGTCGTTGCTACAATGGGTGGTTTTTAATTAATTGTTTTATTTCACCAGGTAGGCTAGTTGGGAACAAGTTCTCATTTTCAAATTGCGACCTGGCCAAGAAAAAAACAAAGCAGTGCGACAAAAACAACAACACAGAGTTACACATAAACAAACATACAGTCAATAACACAATAGAAAGATCTATGTACAGTGACATGGCCATACTCGTATTTCTAATTGTATCTGTAAATTGGCAGGGTGATACTCGTGATAGGAGTGCGCCGAGGTGTGTGTTTGTTTGTGTGTGTGGGCAGCTCCATATGCAATCAATCAATCAATCAATCAGAATATGCATTAGCGTTTCATCTTTATCCCCTTGCCCTCTTGTGAGATATAATGCACATTGATAGCAAACGTCCTCGTCGTGTGGTTTGTATCATAGCAGCAGAAAGCAGCAATCTAAATGATAATCTATGATCAGACCAGAAACATGCGAGGTTTGTGTCGTGCATGAGAACAGCCATTATAGCCGTGGTATATTGGCCATATATCACACCCCTTGGGGTTAATTCGATAATTGGATTTAGAAAAAAAGAGCTGGAATACATTTCCTCTTATAATGTTGTTCCTCTTTGAATGCGATTTAACTGCTAAGAAAAACATTCAAAATAAAAGTCCTCGTCAAACTTCCCGTTCCATGGCTACTACTACTTCCGGGTCAGCTTCGCTCCATGCAATGACATTGTAACCAAATATTTACGAAATCAAACACGGGGAGTGTGTCTGTGCACGTTTTTTTGCTATTCATGCTATGAATTTGTACCAGACATTTACGAAATCTATACGGGGAGTGTGTCTGTGCCATTTGTTGATATACATGCTCTGAAATACAAAAGTTTGACCGACATAGTTTTACAATATGACACCAATGTCTACGGGATTCACAGATGAGCGACAGGGCGAAGCACAGGTGAGCTGCTCCAGTAACTAAGCTACTGTTCCCTAGTTACCCTCATCTGTCACTTGCAGTCATTTAACATGCTTACTGCTACTAGCAAGCTGGAGGCTAAACTAGTCAACGTTTTCAATGCACTCTAATTCTTGACAACAACAAAAAAAACACAAACCGTTTACTTCAATGGATATGTATTTATAAAATCAATCAAGGTTCGTTTTTGGGACAGCTAACGTGTGTGTGTGTGTGTGTGTGTGTGTGTGTGTGTGTGTGTGTGTGTGTGTGTGTGTGTGTGTGTGTGTGTGTGTGTGTGTGTGTGTGTGTGTGTGTGTGTGTGTGTGTGTGTGTGTGTGTGTGTGTGTGTATAGAGTCCTGTAGGAATGGATTATATCCCCACAGAAGATGAGAGGAGAGTCTTCAGAGAATGCAACCAGGAGAGTTTCTGGTACAGATGTAAGTTACCATGGCAACACAAGACTAACAAACTAGCAATAGATTTTACAGGAGTCTATATTTTTTTACAGGAGTCTGTGTTTTACAGGAGTCTATATTTTTTTACAGGAGTCTGTGTTTTACAGGAGTCTATATTTTTTTACAGGAGTCTGTGTTTTACAGGAGTCTATATTTTTTTACAGGAGTCGGGTTCATGCTCAATATATCATTCCTTCTATGTACAGGTATTGGTGCACACGTGATTCTAACCTGGTTTCTCCCCTCCCTTCCTACAGCTGTGCCCTTCTCAGTGGTCAGCATGCTTGTCACTCAAGGCCTCATCCATAAAGGTAGGCCCACCTCCCATTTCCATCATCACTATATCTTAGTGTATGATAGTGTATGATCTAGGAGAGCATCTCAATACTCTGATATAGAATAGTAGCTTCCGGTTAGAGATACCTTAAAGACAAGTGGCGTCCAAGATGATAGTGTAGGATAGTGTATGATCTAGGAGAGCATCTCAGTAGTCTGATATAGAATAGTAGCTTCCGGTTAGAGATACCTTAATGACACGTGGCGTCCAAGATGAAAGTGCAGAGGCGGCAGCCAAAAAGGATGGAGGTGTTTTCTTCAGAACACAGGAGAGTCTGTCTTGATGTCACTAGTCCAATTCATGGTGAAAAGGTGGGCTGCAAGATGAAAGTGCAGACGGCAGACAAAAGGATGGAGGTGTTTTCTTCAGAACACAGGAGAGTCAGTCTTGATGTCACCAGGGTTAAGACAGGAAGGAACACAGGTGTCTTTTGAGTGTCTGCAGCCCACCTGGTCAACACTTGCCTTTTCTACCATGAATTGGACTTGTGACATCAAGACTGACTCTCCTGTGTTCCTTCCTGTTTTAACCCTGATGACATCAAGACTGACTCCTGTGTTCCTTCTTAACCCTGGTGATGACTGACTCTCATGTGTTCCTTCCTGTCTTAACCCTGGTTAAGACCCTGGAAGGAACACAGGACTGACTCAGTGTTTTCCTGTCTTAACCCTGGTGACATCAAGACTGAGGAAGGAACACAGGACTGACTTCCTGTGTTCCTTCCTGTCTTAACCCTGGTTAAGACAGGAAGGAACACAGGACTGACTTCCTGTGTTCCTTCCTGTCTTAACCCATGGTGACATCAAGACTGACTCTCCTGGTTCCTTCCTGCAGATGTATCACACCTATACATCTTTTGTGTGTCTGCAGCCCACCTGGTCAAAGACACTCTCCTGTGTTCCTTCCTGTCTTAACCCTGGTGACATCAAGACTAACTCTCCTGTGTTCCTTCCTGTCTTAACCCTGGTGACATCAAGACTAACTCTCCTGTGTTCCTTCCTGTCTTAACCCTTGACATCAAGACTAACCTCCTGTGTTCCTTCCTGACCCTGGTCAAGACTGACTCTCCTGTGTTCCTTCCTGTCTTAACCCTGGTGACATCAAGACTGACTCTCCTGTGTTCCTTCCTGTCTTAACCCTGGACATGACACTCTCCTGTGTTCCTTCCTGTCTTAAGACATCAAGACTCTCCTGTGTTCCTTCCTGTCTTAACCCTGGTGACATAAAGACTGACTCTCCTGTGTTCCTTCCTGTCTTAACCCTGGTGACATCAAGACTGACTCTCCTGTGTTCCTTCCTGTCTTAACCCTGGTGACATCAAGACTGACTCTCCTGTGTTCCTTCCTGTCTTAACCCTGGTGACATCAAGACTGACTCTCCTGTGTTCCTTCCTGTCTTAACCCTGGTGACATAAAGACTGACTCTCCTGTGTTCCTTCCTGTGTTTTAGGAGCCCTGACGTTGTCGTCCAGGTTTGGATCTCTCCCTAAAGTGGCCTGTGAGTTCACTGAACACAGATGTTTGTGTATAACAAAAAGTGTGTGCGCATTGTTATTATGAGATTGTAATACAGGTGTGTGTCCCCAGTTGCGGGGCTGTGACCCAACGCACAGGCTACCTGGCAGGGAAGATGTCCTACATGAAACATTGTCAGGAGAAGTTCAAGAGGCTGGAGCACTCCCCTCTGGGAGAAGCACTGAGACAGAGGACCAGACCCAACGCACAGTCAGTAACACACACACATTCACTCACTCACTCACTCACACTGAGACAGAGGACCAGACCCAACGCACAGTCAGTAACACAACACTCACTCACTCACTCACTCACTCACTCACTCACTCACTCCTCTGGGAGAAGCACTGAGACAGAGGACCAGACCCAACGCACAGTCAGTAACACACACACATTCACTCACTCACTCCCCTCTGGGAGAAGCACTGAGACAGAGGACCAGACCCAACGCACAGTCAGTAACACACACTCACTCACTCACTCACTCACTCCCCTCTGGGAGAAGCACTGAGACAGAGGACCAGACCCAACGCACAGTCAGTAACACACACACATTCACTCACTCACTCACTCACTCCCCTCTGGGAGAAGCACTGAGACAGAGGACCAGACCCAACGCACAGTCAGTAACACAACACTCACTCACTCACTCACTCACTCCCCTCTCCCCTCTGGGAGAAGCACTGAGACAGAGGACCAGACCCAACGCACAGTCAGTAACACAACACTCACTCACTCACTCACTCACTCACTCCCCCCTCTGGGAGAAGCACTGAGACAGAGGACCAGACCCAACGCACAGTCAGTAACACAACACTCACTCACTCACTCCCCTCTGGGAGAAGCACTGAGACAGAGGACCAGACCCAACGCACAGTCAGTAACACAACACTCACTTCACTCACTCACTCACTCACTCCCCTCTGGGAGAAGCACTGAGACAGAGGACCAGACCCAACGCACAGTCAGTAACACACACACATTCACTCACACACTCACTCACTCACTCACTCTCCTCTTCTCTCTCAGGTCATCTCAGGGCCCCCAGTCAGAGATGAGTGACCCCGACCAGGTGACCTTTGACCCCATGTTCCAGGCCTCTGACCCCCAGAGCCAGGTACACACACACACACACACACACACACATTGAAATACTTTCTTTGAATCCACCCATCAAATGTACATAAAAAATGGATCCAAACATGTCAAAGTTCCCTGTATGCATGGCAACCAACAGTACAGGAAGCACCTCCTTCTCCAAACAGCGAGGCTGCCCACTACAGCTGAAACAGAGCAGTACCTAGCCAACTCCTCTGCCTGGTCCCCTTGTTCTCTCTGCCCCCCTGTTCTCTCTGCCCCCCTGTTCTCTCTGGCCCCCCTGTTCTCTATGGGTCACCCTGTTCTCTCTGCCCCCCCAGTGTTCTCTCTGGCCCCCCTGTTCTCTATGGCCCCTCCTGTTCTCTATGGGTCCCCCTGTTCTCTCTGGCCCCCGCCTGTTCTCCCATGCCCCCCTGTTCTCTCTGCCCCCCCCCCCTGTTCTCTCTGCCCCCCCTTCTCTCTGGCCCTCTCCACACAACAACTATATCTGGTATATTTTACACATAGGAAAAGACATCATCAAACCAGCTTCCTGTTACACAAGACTGTTAATGGATGTGGGGTGGCAGGTAGCCTGGTGTGTTGGACTAGTAACCGAAAGTCCAGTCTCAGTCTAGTGTTGTAGTAGCTGGGAGACAGAGTGGTCAACACAGTCTCAGTCTAGTGTTGTAGTAGCTGGGAGACAGAGTGGTCAACACAGTCTAGTGTTGTAGTAGCTGGGAGACAGAGTGGTCAACACAGTCTAGTGTTGTAGTAGCTGGGAGACAGAGTGGTCAACACAGTCTAGTGTTGTAGTAGCTGGGAGACAGAGTGGTCAACACAGTCTAGTGTTGTAGTAGCTGAGAGACAGAGTGGTCAACACAGTCTCAGTCTAGTGTTGTAGTAGCTGGGAGACAGAGTGGTCAACACAGTCTCAGTCTAGTGTTGTAGTAGCTGAGAGACAGAGTGGTCAACACAGTCTCAGTCTAGTGTTGTAGTAGCTGGGAGACAGAGTGGTCAACACAGTCTAGTGTTGTAGTAGCTGGGAGACAGAGTGGTCAACACAGTCTAGTGTTGTAGTAGCTGGGAGACAGAGTGGTCAACACAGTCTAGTGTTGTAGTAGCTGGGAGACAGAGTGGTCAACACAGTCTAGTGTTGTAGTAGCTGAGAGACAGAGTGGTCAACACAGTCTCAGTCTAGTGTTGTAGTAGCTGGGAGACAGAGTGGTCAACACAGTCTCAGTCTAGTGTTGTAGTAGCTGGGAGACAGAGTGGTCAACACAGTCACAGTCTAGTGTTGTAGTAGCTGGGAGACAGAGTGGTCAACACAGTCTAGTGTTGTAGTAGCTGGGAGACAGAGTGGTCAACACAGTCTAGTGTTGTAGTAGCTGGGAGACAGAGTGGTCAACACAGTCTAGTGTTGTAGTAGCTGGGAGACAGAGTGGTCAACACAGTCTAGTGTTGTAGTAGCTGGGAGACAGAGTGGTCAGCACAGTCTAGTGTTGTAGTAGCTGGGAGACAGAGTGGTCAACACAGTCTAGTGTTGTAGTAGCTGGGAGACAGAGTGGTCAACACAGTCTAGTGTTGTAGTAGCTGGGAGACAGAGTGGTCAACACAGTCTAGTGTTGTAGTAGCTGGGAGACAGAGTGGTCAACACAGTCTCAGTCTAGTGTTGTAGTAGCTGGGAGACAGAGTGGTCAACACAGTCTCAGTCTAGTGTTGTAGTAGCTGCAGCCGTCTGATACCGAGGAGTGTTGTTCTGGATGTACGATGAGCTGCTCCAACAACACTTGCAGTCTGACCACAACTGTATCCGAGGCCGTCACTGGCTCAGTGTTACACATCAGTCCGTGTCCAACCAGATCTCCAGTCATTCCAGGTCGCAATTGTAAATGAGAACTTGTTCTCAACTTGCCTACCTGGTTAAATAAAGGTGAAGTAAAATAAATGTAAAAAATTCCAACACCACGTGTTCCCGTTTTGATTGTGTCTGTGCCAGGTCCCACCCAACGCCAGAGACTATGGATACAGTGACGCCCCCACCGCGGCACAGACCAGCCGCACCGCTGCAGACGTAGACTACAACATGCCAGGTAACCGTGGCAGCAAGTAGTAACCTAACTACAGTTGTTAACCATGACAACCCTCCCAACGGTATCCTCCTAGTTAGAACTGCCTGATTTAACCTCAGTCTAACCCTCCCCCTCCACCTCTCCTTCTGCTGCTCAACATCTGACCTCTAACCTGTATTTCTTGAATGTCTGTCCCCTGCAGCCCAGGGTTGTTTTCACTAGGAACCGAGCCGGGAAGGGTGCAGGGTGAAGTTGGCCCTAGACACTGATCTTAGGTCAGTTGCATTTCCCCCCTCCACTAGTGGTTAAACTTACCATTGGGGTGGGGGGGGGTTGGGAGAGCTGATCCTAGATCTGCACCATAGACTTAGATAGATGACATAATTTGCATCTATCCCATTGTGGTGTCTGGGGGCACGAGTAGTCCATCTTCTACTATTGAAACAGAGTTGGTAAACCAACTGAAAGGGAGCATACTGCCCCCTGGAGGGTGTTGTCTGAACAGGAATAGAGTCTCAGTAGGTGATTTACTGCCCCCTGGAGGGTGTTGTCTGAACAGGAATAGAGTCTATGTAGGAGATTTACTGCCCCCTGGAGGGTGTTGTCTGAACAGGAATAGAGTCTCAGTAGGTGATTTACTGCCCCCTGGAGGGTGTTGTCTGAACAGGAATAGAGTCTCAGTAGGTGATTTACTGCCCCCTGGAGGGTGTTGTCTGAACAGGAATAGAGTCTCAGTAGGTGATTTACTGCCCCCTGGAGGGTGTTGTCTGAACAGGAATAGAGTCTCAGTAGGTGATTTACTGCCCCCTGGAGGGTGTTGTCTGAACAGGAATAGAGTCTCAGTAGGTGATTTACTGCCCCCTGGAGTTATGGAATGTTTTTTTCACAAGTCGATCATTCATTGGCTGATCCCTCCTAATGACCTGGATGGAATGGTGTTATCTTTCCTTTAACTCACCAATAGGAAGTCCCGCTCCGTTGACTACTTCAGAATGGTGGAAGTCCTTAATGACAATGTCCACGTTAAAACAGGTTATTTTCCAAGTAGATATCTATCTACACTGAACAACAAAATATATTTTTTAAATGCAACATGCAACAATTTCTGAGTTACTGTTCATATAAGGAAATCAGTCAATTGATATATATTCATTAGGCCCTAATCTATGGTTTTCACAGGACTGGGAATACAGATACCTTTTTTAAAAATATATATATTTTTAAAGTAGGGGTTTGGATCAGAAAACCACTCACTATCTGGTGTGACCACCATTTTAAAATCAAAATTTTATTTATATAGCCCATCGTACATCAGCTGATATCTCAAAGTGCTGTACAGAAACCCAGCATAAAACCCCAAATAGCAAGCAATGCAGGTGTAGAAGCACGGTGGCTAGGAAAAACTCCCTAGAAAGGCCTGGAACCTAGAAAGAAACTTAGAGAGGAACCAGGCTATGTGGGGTGGCCAGTCCTCTTCTGGCTGTGCCGGGTGGAGATTATAACAGAACATGGCCACCATTTGCCTCTTCAATGGCTGTGCAAAGTTGCTGGAAATTGGCATGAACTGCAACTCACTGTCGTACACGGGTCTTTCCAGAGCATTCTAAACATGCTCAATGTCTGGTGTACGCAGGTCATGGAACTGGGACACCAGACAGACATGTTCAGCTTCCAATAATTGTTTACAGATCTTTGTGCCATGGGGCAGTTCATTATCATGCTGAAACATGAGGTGATGGCGGTGGATGAATGGCACGACAATGGGCCTCAGGATCTCGTCACGGTATCTCTGTGCGTTCAGATTGCCATCCATAAAATGCAATTGTGCAAACTGGGATGGGCCGACCTGAATTTGTCAAATAAAAAGTGCTCGTGTTCTTTTTCCTGACCTGTCACCTCTGACCCCTGAAGCCCAGTCGTTCCAATATGACGAGGAGCCCAATCATGTACGAGGACTTCTAACCTTTACCCTCAAACCTCTGCCCCCTTCCAGCCCAGTCGTTCCTGGATGATGAGGAGCCCAGGAGGAAGCCCATCATGTACGAGGACCTAAGGAACAAGAACCGAGAAACCTATGAGGTCACGCTTACCCAGAAGGCTGAGACGCTGCTCAAACCAGAGTCTGACCGGCCAGGGAGGACCGCCCCCAAGAAGGACGGTGAGTCAGTGGTTGTGTCCCAAATGGCACCCTATTCCCTACGTAGTGCACTACTTTAGACCAGAGCCCTATGGCACCCTATTCCCTATATAATGCACTACTTTAGACCAGAGCCCTATGGCACCCTATTCCCTATATAATGCACTACTTTAGACCAGAGCCCTATGGCACCCTATTCCCTATATAGTGCACTACTTTAGACCAGAGCCCTATTCCCTATATAATGCACTACTTTAGACCAGAGCCCTATGGCACCCTATTCCCTATATAGTGCACTACTTTAGACCAGAGCCCTATGGCACCCGATCCCTTATATAGTGCACTACTTTAGACCAGAGCCCTAATGGTGTTAATCATCCCTTCATCGTCTCCTGTCTTTTAGCAGGGAAGAAGAACGTCTACGGAGACAGTTTGGAGAAGTGAGTCTCTCCATCTGTTATCACTGACAGTGCTGATTGGACTACAATACCCATAAACCCCTTCTGGTTGCTGCTATTATTTACGTCTCAATTTATGAATTTATGGGATAATCTCAATTGCATTTCCTTGATTCCTTGCGTCCTCTCTCTTTGGATGAAGCAGGGAAGAAGGGGTAAAGAGCATTGGGCCAGTAACAAAAAGGTTGTTGGTTCAAATCCCCG
Organism: Oncorhynchus gorbuscha; assembly: GCF_021184085.1. Lineage (NCBI taxonomy): Eukaryota > Metazoa > Chordata > Actinopteri > Salmoniformes > Salmonidae > Oncorhynchus > Oncorhynchus gorbuscha. The sequence continues at coordinate 9,549 of NW_025751102.1, forward strand.
AACCAACTAGGTGAAGAAAAAAAAAAAATCAGTCTCCCTCTGGCTTTAACCACAATTGCTCAGATAAGCGTGATTGGACTAAATATTTTTTTTTTTTTTAAACCCCTTCTGGTTGCCCATTTTGTCTGTTTGATTCTGTCTTTTGAAAACATGTCAATAAACAATTTTTTGAATTTATTGTCTTTTTGTGTAATCTGTCAATTGCATTTAAGAGGCCTTGATTCCAAATGGCCTTTCCCTCAAAACCCATTGGATGAAGAGGTCAGGGGGTAGGCAGGTAGCCTAACACATTATACAAAGAACCTAAAAGAAACACACATTGATTGTTTTAAAGGCTTTCTCATCAGAAGATTGTAGAATGGTCTTAATGTACTGCTATAATTCCTTACAGAAAACATGGAAGTGTGGTTTGTTATTAGTGAATTTATGTATATGATATTTGGACATTAGCATAATTAGATTTGAGGTTTTTTTTTTAAATTGGTTTTCCTTATTATAGTTAAGGAAACGGAGCAGCACATTCTCCCATTAAAAAACAAAAGTAAATGAAAAACAATGAATATCTTGTCATTTCTTTACATGTAGACAACACAATAATAAATGCACAACTGTTTCTGGATGCTCAACACAACATACAGTTCATGTTAATGTATATAAAACAAATAGTTTCTGCAGGTAATGATTCCCAGGGTCGTACTTATGGATCATTCTGAAAAAGAGACATCTTTCACCTTGTTAAACAAGCAGGTATTTGTGTGGTAATAACCAGACTTTTTTTCCCACCAACAGACATTATTGACAAATGTATTCCAGTAAGTTGTGACATTTTTTTTTACCTTCATTTAACTAGGCAAGTCAGTTAAGAACAAATTCTTATTTTCAATGACTGCCTAGGAACAGTGGGTTAACTGCCTGTTCAGGGGCAGAACGACAGATTTGTACCTTGTCAGCTCGGGTGGCTTGAACTTGCAACCTTCCGGTTACTAGACCAACGCTCTAACCCTGCCGCCCCACATAAGGAATGGATTCAAAATATCCCGTTCTGAGGGAACAAGGAGAAAGAGTCAACTGGATTAAGGAGGACAGGTGAAGAAGGTGAAATCTGGTTACACCTCTAAATAACATGAGAGTTCCAGATGGATCAGCATCAGAGACAATGGAGAACTCTCTAGGAGGGCAGGTCAACAAGGTGAGGTCTGGTTACACCTCTAAATAACATGAGGGTTCCAGATGGAACAGCATCAGAGACTATGGAGAACTCTAGGAGGGCAGGTCAACAAGGTGAGGTCTGGTTACACCTCTAAATAACATGAGAGTTCCAGATGGAATAGCATCAAATACTACGGAGAACTCTAGGTGTGTAAAGGATACTGTAACGAAATAAAAATGCCTCATAATTGAGTAACAATCCTTCTGCATTTAAAAAGTTGACTCGTCAGCAGGATATGATTATTAAACCAGTTCTTAAAAAAAAAGTAAAATAATATATATATATAATATATCCGTATTGTTCCAAATGAAATACCTATGAGGGGATGTTGTTGTTGTTGTATATATTAACAACCACACTAAGAATACTTGTCTATAAAAAGCAGATCATTTTGTTAGGAATATTATCAACGGACACCTCCTGGTGACCCTGTAGGAGTCATGTCATGGTTTCTGTACAGCACTTTGAGATATCAGCTGATGTACGAAGGGCTATATAAATCAATTTGATTTGATTTGATGTCCAACCGCGTCATCAGGATGGATCAGCCAATCATGAAGAAAGTCTACAAACAAAAATTAGATTGAGGCAGTGGTGCTGCCACAGAAGCAATAATTGCAACCATATAGATAGAGGACTTATATTGTGCCATCTGCCAACCTAGGGTCGATAAACCAATCAGCAGTATGGATTGAAATAGATAAGTCCTCTATCTATATGGTTGCAACCTGCCAACCTAGGATCGATAAACCAATATGCAGTATGGATTGAAACGTGTCGTTTTTAAATGCACATTTTTATTTCACCTCTATGGGATCAGTGTCCCTAAACTGGCCCTAATGTGACTAGAATGAAGAAAGTAACAGCCAACTTTCCGGGACGTTTACATGTCTTATATATCGGCTATATATATAGCTTCAATTCTAGTTAATACACCTGCACTGTCCAATTTACAGTAGCTATTACAGTGGGAAAAAACACCATGCTATTGTTTGAGGAGAGTGCACAACAACAAAACACTCATCACGGCAACTGGTTTAATACATTCACCTCTGAAGGTAAATAATGTACTTACAATTCAATAGTCTTGCTCTGATTTGTCATTCTGAGGATCTCAGAGATAAAAATGTAGCATGGTTTTGTTTGATAAAAATCCATTTTGTATATTCAAATGTAGGAACTGGGTTCTACAGTTTTAACCCCTGCTGTCTCTGTCCCCAAAACTACCCCGCTCGGCCATCTAGATGTGTGAAGGTTAGTGTTTTTTTCTGTAGGGAAGCTAATTATCCTTCATTTATGGCATTCCTGGGCATGTGTAAACTTGAATTGTTTTATTACCGTAGCATTTTTGTATGTTCTCTATAGTTATGTACTTGAAAATGTATCAATTGGCAAACTCCTGGCAGACCTGATACAAAATATTGTGTCGTAAATTAAATGCTTCACTGAATAAGTCTGAAACTTTGCACACCCACTGCTGCCATCTGGTGGCCAAAATCTAAATTAAATTACAACTAAACTGTCTATGGCCTTTCTTTTGGGTTTCAAAGATGATAAAATAGAAAATGCATGTTTTTTGGTTTGTATTATCTTTTACCTGATCTAATGGGTTATATTCTCCTATATTAATTTCACATTTCCAAACTTCAAAGTGTTTCCTTTCAAATGGTATCAAAAATATGATTTTTTTTTTTTTTTTTTTAACTAGGTAAGTCAGTTGGAACAAATTCTTATTTACAATTACGGCCTTCCCACCCGGACAACCCCCTCCTACCCCGGACGATGCTGGGCCAATTGTGTTTCACCCTACAGCCTGGGAACGAACCATGGGCTGTAGTGACGCCACTGCAATGCCATAGACCACTGCGCCACTCAGGAGGCCATAAAAGCCACATAGCTCAGTAGCTAAAACTAATGGAAACAAATTGCTTTCCTATATACGGTTGTTTCATATGATACAACTTTAGTGGTATGGAAAGAAGGAAGAGGTTTAGCTCATGTGTGATCATCATGGTAACAAGTAGGCCTAATAATCTCAACTGAATCACATGTCCGTTCTTTACTGCAACCATAAATAAATTACAAATAGCTACATACTTTAACCAAGAACATACGATAGCTAGTTACTGTCGGATAAATATGTTTTGAGATATTTATATGTAGAATAAAAAGCCATTCCAAACACATATTCTTATTCATTCCTTTACACTTGTGTGTATAAGGTCATTGTTGTGAAATTGTTAGGTTAGATTACTTGTTGGATATTACTGCATTGTCGGAACTAGAAGCACAAGCATTTCGCTACACTCGCATTAACATCTGCTAACCATCTGTATGTGACAAATAAAATTTGATTTGGTTTGATTTGATTTGAGAATACTTTCTGTGGAATTCCTGAATCGATGACGAAAGAACGTCCCTCCCCTTCCGGTTTCGGGGCGCTGCGGCGGATGTTGATATTCTGTTTTGGAGACCACAACCAGAGTTAGCTAGCGAGCTTTCATCGTTGCCGGAGTTTTTTGTTGTTGTTGTTAGTTGTGTTGTTTGGTTGTTGTCTGACTTTGAAATCGTTTTTCAACCGGGGGAAGGCTCCCACTGCCCAAACGACGGCACCGTGTCTCTCCCGGCGCCTCACCGGGGAAACGCGAGGCCGAGTCGTGCGATGATGGAGGACTTCGACGAGATCTACGAGGAGGAGGAAGAGGAGGACGAGGAGAGGGCCGCGGAGGAACAGCTGTTAAAGTACGCTCCAGACCCGGTGGTCGTCCGAGGATCTGGCCATGTCACTGTGTAAGAAACCGGCAGGGCTCGGGGGGGGGAAAGACCCAAGCACCGGTTAGTTGTCATGAAATAACGCGAACGAGATAACGAAAGTTACACTACGGCATTAACTAGCTTGTTAGCGGAAAGCTAAGCTAACGTAATCATGTCGGTGTTTTTACGATAACAGGGCCAAGAAACTCGCCTATTGGCAAGGCAACAATAACTATTAACAAGATAACATGACCTAGTTTATGTAGTTCGGACCATAAAATGACTATATACACACCGTAACTACCTGGTTAACTAAATATACTTTCCATATGTGGTTTAGTCAAACAGTTATATAGAACAGCCTCATTTCCCTTGAGTGACATCTGGTTGTTGTGTGCATCAAATAATGCATTTACTTTTATCATGTTCTTGTCCCCGAAGGTTTGGACTCAGTAACAAGTTTGAGTCAGAGTTCCCATCGGCACTTACAGGGAAGGTGAGTCATGGAAAGTACACACATTTTCTGTAAATCTGCCATTTTCGACGTGTGTCCCTCAAGAGTTTTAACGAGTGCAGGTGGTCAGGGGCGGTTGCCAGGTGTGCATCAATCATGATTGTATATATTTTTTGTTGTTGTTTGTTGGGAACAACTACCATACCTGGCAACCCTGCATTTCCAGCTAGCTACAGACTCTGAGCGAATACCTTGCAAACGGCACTTTTACACTATTGTAACTTTGTAGTATCGTATTTGCCACTTTAAAATATAAAGATCCACCTGAATTCATTGTAATAGTCATGTGTTTATTAGCAGGTAATATTGATTCCCCCCAGGACAGCTAACTAGCTTTCCTGGAGACGTTGAAAGTGTGCAGGTCTCCCCAGCAGAATCTTGTGCGTTTTGATTCCATCCTCAGACAAGCTCACTCTCCTTACTTGTTTCATGTATATGACCTGATTTGAGTATTTCCCCTGTCTGTCCTCTAGGTGGCGCCAGAGGAGTTCAAGGCCAGTATAAACCGTGTTAACGGCTGTCTGAAGAAGACGCTGCCAGTGAATGTGCGTTGGCTGCTGTGTGGCTGTCTCTGTTGCTGCTGTACACTGGGCTTCAGTCTCTGGCCCGTCATCTGTCTGAGCAAAAGGGTGGGACACACACACACTGAGATACACACACACACAGACATACACACAGACCATCCCTCTGCGTACCATACTCAAGGTTACCTGTCTCTCTCCTCCTCAGACACAGAGATCCATGGAGAAGCTGTTGGATTGGGAGAACAGCAGACTGTACCACAAGGTGTGTAGGGGTGGGAGGAGGGCTGGGAGCGGTAGTTATGTTTAACTGATCTCTCCCTCTCTTTCCCTCCCTCCCTCTCTTTTTCTCCTCCCTCACTCTCTTTCCCTCCCCCTCTCTCTCTCTTTCCCTCCCCCTCCCTCTCTTTCCCTCCCCCTCTCTCTCTCTCTTTCCCTCCCCCTCCCTCTCTTTCCCTCTCTCTCTCCCTCTTTCCCCTCCCTCTCTTCCTCCCTCCCTCTCTTTCCCTCCCTCCCCCTCTCACTCTCCCTTTCCCTCCCCCTCTCTCTCTCCCCCTCCCTCTCTCTCTCCCTTTCCTTCCCTTTCTCAGCTGTGTTTGCATTGGAGGCTGAGCAAGAGGAAGTGTGAAACCAACAACATGATGGAATATGTGAGAACACACACACATATATATATATATATCTCATGGAGTACTTGAGTAATGCACACACACACAGTTTGAATAACCTCTCTCTCCCCCCTCAGGTAATCCTGATAGAGTTCCTACCCAAGATCCCCATTTTCAGACCGGACTAGCTCTCCGCGGCCCCACCCACATCCTCCCGTGGTGCCTCTCTTCACTCGGCCCAGTCACCTCTCCAAAATGGCCTCCTCTTTCCTCCCCTAACCAGGCCCATACCCCTAAAACAACACCACCATTTAGTGTTTACTGGACATTATCTAACTTCTCTATCTAGCCCCTCTATATACCCAGAAAACACCTGTTTACACCCTAAAGCCCCTCCCCTTCTCTGATGTCAACCTTCGACCCCTGATCTGTTGGAGGAGACGTGACCTTTGACCCCCTCCCCCCGGGGTGGCCATGTTGACTGTCATCGGTATGTGGGTCATCGTGGGAGACCCAGCTCAGAAAGGGTGTAAACGGTACCATAGACCTGTGGAACTGGAGAAAGTGGACTCCTAATTTTGGACCTGCAACGATGGACCTCCTCTTCACAGCCCTTCCCTGTACAACGAGGCACAATCTTTCCTCAGATTTATACCCCCGTTATATTGTACCCCAACCTGAACTATGAGACACTCTGTGCTGTTGGAACAGTTGATGTTATACTCTGTTCTAGAACCTCTATGGAACCGCTGAGGTGACAATCAATGGATTAGCTACGGAACTTCTACAGAACTTCAATGGAACTAATATAGAACATTGACAGAACTTCAATGGATTAGCAAACGGAACTGACAGAACATCATTAGAACAGCTATGGAACTGACAGAACATCATTAGAACAGCTATGGAACTACCAACGGAACGTCATTAGGCTCCCGAGTGGCGCAGCGTTCTAACACACTGCATCTCAGTGCAAGAGGCGTCGCTGCAGTACCTGGTTCGAATCAGGCTGTATCACATCCAGCTGTGATTGGGAGTCCCACAGGGTGGCGCACAATTGGCGGCGTCTTCCGGGTTTGGCCGGGGTAGGCCGTCATTGTAAATAATAATTTGTTCTTTAAATGACTTGCCTAGTTAAATAAAGGTTAAATACTAATGGAACATTGGTAGAACAGTTGTGGAACTTGCAACATCATTTGCCTTTTGACTGGTCATAGTATCAAACTAACCAAGTGGGATAGAGAACAGTCAAACTAACCACAGTGGATCAGTAGAGAACAGTCAAACTAACCACAGTGGATCAGTAGAGAGAACAGTCAAACTAACCACAGTGGATCAGTAGAG
>NW_025751103.1:5000-15000 GCF_021184085.1 Oncorhynchus gorbuscha
ATGGAGGAGAGGTGGAGAGGAGGGATGGAGGAGAGGAGGGAGAGGAGAGTAAGAGGAGAGGTGGAGAGGAGGGATGAGGAGAGGGATGAGAGGAGGGATGGAGGAGAGGGAGGGAGAGGAGGGATGGAGGAGAGGGGGGAGAGGGGAAGGATGAGGAAAAGGAGGGAGAGGAGGGATGGAGGAGAGGAGGGGATGAGGAGAGGTGGAGAGGAGGGATGTAGAGGGGAGGGAGAGGAGGGATGAGAGAGAGAGGGGGAGAGATGGAGGAGAGGGAGAGAGGAGGGATGGAGAAAGGTGGGAGAGGAGGGATGGAGGAGGAGGGAGAGGAGGGATGAGGAGAGGGGAGGGTGATGGGAGGGAGAGGGTGAGGAGGGATGGAGGAGAGGAGGGAGAGGAGGGATGAGGCTCTGCAGTCTCCTACCGCCAGTGAGTGAACCAGCCAGCGTTGCTGCATTGTGCCATGTTTAGGAACAGAGAACAGCAGACACAGTGAATGTGCTGATGCTGTTGAGATGCACTGAGGAGGCAAAGTCCTTTTCCCAAACTGCACTATATAGGGAATAGGGTGTCATGTTGGGATGCACTGAGGAGGCAAAGTCCTTTTCCCAAACTGCACTATATAGGGAATAGGGTGTCATGTTGGGATGCACGAGGGATCTAAAGTCCGTTTCCCAAACTGCACTATAGGGAATAGGGCCATGTCAGATGGGATGCACTGAGGACGCAAACCGTTTCCCAAACTGCACTATATATAGAATAGGGTGTCATGTTGGGATGCACCTCGAGGACGCAAAGTCCGTTTCCCAAACTGCACCATAGGGTTGAGATGCACTCCGAGGAGGCAAAGTCCGTTTCCCAAACTGCAATCTTCATATAGGGAATAGGGTGTCATGTTGATGCACTCGAGGACGCAAAGTCCGTTTCCCAAACTGCACTATATAGGGAATAGGGTGTCATGTTGAGATGCACTCGAGGACGCAAAGTCCGTTTCCCAAACTGCACTATATAGGGAATAGGGGTGTGTCATGTTGGGATGCACTCGAGACGCAGAAAAAGTCCATTTCCCAAACTGCAAACTATATAGGGAATAGGGTGTCATGTTGTGGGATGCACCTCGAGAGGCAAAGTCCGTTCAAACTGCACTATATAGGGAATAGGTGTCCAGAGGCAAAGTGTCTCCCAAACTGCACCATATAGGGAATAGGGTGTCATGTTGAGATGCACTCCGAGGAGTAAAAAAGTCCGTTTCCCAAACTGCACTATATAGGAATAGGGGTGTCATGTTGGGATGCACCGAGACGCAAAGTCCGTTTCCCAAACTGCACTATATAGGGAATAGGGTGTCATGTTGGGATGCACTCGAGGAGGCAAAGTCCGTTTCCCAAACTGCACTACAAGGTAGGGAATAGGTGTCATGTTGGGATGCACTCGAGGAGGCAAAGTCCGCTTCCAAAACTGCACTATATAGGGAATAGGGTGTCATGTTGAGATGCACTCGAGGAGGCAAAGTCTGTTTCCCAAACTGCACTATAGGGAATAGGGTGTCATGTTGGGATGCACTCGAGGAGGCAAAGTCTGTTTCCCAAACTGCACTATATAGGGAATAGGGTGTCATGTTGGGATGCACTTAAGGAGGCAAAGTCTGTTTCCCAAATCATGACTATAGGGGGAATAGGGTGTCATGCTTTGGGATGCACTCGAGGAGGCAAAGTCTGTCTCCAAACTGCACTATATAGGGAATAGGTGTCATGTTGGGATGCACTCGAGGAGGCAAAGTCCGTTTCCCAAACTGCACTATATAGGGAATAGGTGTCATGTTGAGATGCACTCGAGACGCAAAGTCCGTTTCCCAAACTGCACTATATAGGGAATAGGTAATCATGTTGGGATGCACTGCTCGAGGAGGCAAAGTCCGTTTCCCAAACTGCACTGCTATAGGGAATAGGTGTCATGTTGAGATGCACTCGAGGAGGCAAAGTCCGTTCCCAAACTGCACTATATAGGGAATAGGGTGTCATGTTGGGATGCACCAAAAAGTCCGTTTTCCCAAACTGCACTATATAGGGAATAGGGTGTCATGTTGAGATGCACTCGAGGAGGCAAAGTCCGTTTCCCAAACTGCACTATATAGGGAATAGGGTGTCATGTTGGGATGCACTCGAGGAGGCAAAGTCCGTTTCCCAAACTGCACATAGGGAATAGGGTGTATGTTGGAATAGGGTGTCATGTCATGTTGAGATGTGTCCTCAAGACAAGAACAAAGAATTTGTTCAAAACCCCCTTTGTTTCAGGTGTAGATTGTGATATTGAAGATATCTTTGTTTCAGGGTGTAGATTGTGATATTGAAGATATCTCCACGTTGTTTCAGGGTGTAGATTGTGATATTGATGATATCTCCACGTTGTTTCAGGGTGTAGATTGTGGTATTGAAGATATCTCCACGTTGTTTCAGGGTGATTGTGATATTGATGATATCTCCACGTTGTTTCAGGGTGTAGATTGTGATATTGAAGATATCTCCACGTTGTTTCAGGGTGTAGATTGTGATAGGTCCACGTTGTTTCAGGGTGTAGATTGTGATATTGATGATATCTCCACGTTGTTTCAGGGTGTAGATTGTAATATTGATGATATTCCACGTTGTTTCAGGGTGGTGTAGATTGTGATATTGAAGATATCTCCACGTTGTTTCAGGGTGTAGATTGTGATATTGAAGATATCTCCACGTTGCTTCAGGGTGCAGATTGTGATATTGATGATATCTCCACGTTGTTTCAGGGTGTAGATTGTGATATTGAAGAATATCTCCCACGTTGTTTCAGGGTGTAGATTGTGATATTGAAGATATCTCCACGTTGTTTCAGGTGTAGATTGTAATATTGAAGATATCTCCACAGGGTGTAGATTGTGATATTGCGTTGTTTAGGGTGGGTGTAGATATTGTGATATTGATAAGATATCTCCACCTTTGTTTCAGTTTTCAGGTGTAGATTGTGATATTGATGATATCTCCACGTTGTTTCAATATCTCCACGTTGCTTTAGGGTGTAGATTGTGATATTGATAGCACGTTGATATTCAGGGGTGTAGATTGTGATATTGAAGACGTTGTTTCAGGGTGTAGGTGTGATATTGAAGATATCTCCCACGTTGTTTCAGGGGTGTAGATTGTGATATTGAAGATATCTCCACGTTGTTTCACTCATTCATTGCGACTGACTGAATGTGATGGAGTTGATTGACGCAGTAATCATCACACATATTGACTCTCATGCTGACCTTTTGATAGGCCAAGATCGATAGGCCAAGATCGACCAAGATTTAGGGCTAAACTGGCCTTCAAAACAGCAACAGCAGACCCCCCCCCTAAATGGATATGTAGAAACCACCCAGCTCTATAGAAATATAGAAATAGCCCCCGGAGAGACCAATACCTTCCTGCTATCGTGTTAATGGAAACATTCGTCTCCATTCAACCTCCTCAGGGAAACAGATGTAGTGATTGTCTCTGTCCGGGTAGTGAAGAAGACAACATCGTCCCTGGAGACGCGGTGTTGATAAGGAAACACAACGACACACGTTCAAAATGTCAATTGTTTCCTGTCACCATTAGTGTAAATATATGGGAGGTTAATAGCCACTTTCCTTTCAGTCTCCGAGATCTAACCGTTCTCTCTGTCTCTGTCTCTGTCTCTGTCTCTGTCTCTGTCTCTGTCTCTCTCTGTCTCTGTCTCTGTCTCTGTCTCTGTCTCTGTCTCTGTCTCTGTCTCTTTCTCTCTCTCTCTGTCTCTCTCTGTCTCTGTCTCTGTCTCTGTCTCTGTCTCTGTCTCTGTCTCTGTCTCTGTCTCTGTCTCTGTCTCTGTCTCTGTCTCTGTCTCTGTCTCTGTCTCTGTCTCTGTCTCTGTCTCTGTCTCTGTCTATGTCTCTGTCTCTGTCTCTGTCTCTCTCTCTCTCTCTCTCTCTCTCTCTCTCTCTCTCTCTTCCATCTCCTCAAATCGAATATAAAACTGTATATGTCAAATGCTTCGTAAACAACAGGTGAAGTCTCTGAACTCTCTGTCACCTATGTCTCTGTCTCTGTCTCTGTCTTCCTCTCTCTCTCAGAGTCTCTCTCTCTCTCTCTCTTCCATCTCAAAATGGGAAATAGTGACACGAGCGAATATAAAAATTGTATATGTCAAATGGGAGTAAACAACAGGTGAAGAAGAACATGGTTACCTACAGGGTCGTTTACCAACAATGCAGAGTTAAAGGTCAAATATTTCATACAAAATGGGAAATAGTGACAGGTGGCAATTTATACAGGAGTACCAGGTAATAACATGGCTATATACAGGAGTACCAGGTAATAACATGGCTATATACAGGGAGTACCAGGTAATAACATGGCTATATACAGGAAGTACCAGGTAATAACATGGCTATATACAGGAAGTACCAGGTAATAACATGGCTATATACAGGAGTACCAGGTAATAACATGGCTATATACAGGAGGTAATAACATGGCTATATACAGGGGAGTACCAGGTAATAACATGGCTATATACAGGGAGGTAATAACATGGCTATATACAGGGAGGTAATAACATGGCTATATACAGGAAGTACCAGGTAATAACATGGCTATATACAGGGAGTACCAGGTAATAACATGGCTATATACAGGGAGTACCAGGTAATAACATGGCTATATACAGGAAGTACCAGGTAATAACATGGCTATATACAGGAAGTACCAGGTAATAACATGGCTATATACAGGGAGTACCAGGTAATAACATGGCTATATACAGGAAGGTAATAACATGGCTATATACAGGGATTACCAGGTAATAACATGGCTATATACAGGGAGGTAATAACATGGCTATATACAGGGAGTACCAGGTAATAACATGGCTATATACAGGAGGTAATAACATGGCTATATACAGGAGTACCAGGTAATAACATGGCTATATACAGGGAGGTAATAACATGGCTATATACAGGGAGGTAATAACATGGCTATATACAGGAAGTACCAGGTAATAACATGGCTATATACAGGGAGTACCAGGTAATAACATGGCTATATACAGGGAGGTAATAACATGGCTATATACAGGGAGTACCAGGTAATAACATGGCTATATAGAGGGAGGTAATAACATGGCTATATACAGGGTACCAGGTAATAACATGGCTATATAGAGGAGGTAATAACATGGCTATATACAGGAGGTAATAACATGACTATATACAGGAGTACCAGGTAATAACATGGCTATATAGAGGAGGTAATAACATGGCTATATACAGGAGGTAATAACATGGCTATATACAGGAAGTACCAGGTAATAACATGGCTATATACAGGGAGGTAATAACATGGCTATATAAAGGGAGGTAATAACATGGCTACATACAGGGAGTACCAGGTAATAACATGGCTATATACAGGAGGTAATAACATGGCTATATACAGGGAGGTAATAACATGGCTATATACAGGAAGTACCAGGTAATAACATGGCTATATACAGGAGGTAATAACATGGCTATATACAGGAGGTAATAACATGGCTATATACAGGAGAGTAATAACATGGCTATATACAGGAAGTACCAGGTAATAACATGGCTATATAAAGGGAGTACCAGGTAATAACATGGCTATATACAGGAAGTACCAGGTAATAACATGGCTATATACAGGAAGTACCAGGTAATAACATGGCTATATACAGGAAGTACCAGGTAATAACATGGCTATATACAGGGATTACCAGGTAATAACATGGCTATATACAGGGAGGTAATAACATGGCTATATACAGGGAGTACCAGGTAATAACATGGCTATATACAGGAGGTAATAACATGGCTATATACAGGGAGTACCAGGTAATAACATGGCTATATACAGGGAGGTAATAACATGGCTATATACAGGGAGGTAATAACATGGCTATATACAGAAAGTACCAGGTAATAACATGGCTATATACAGGGAGTACCAGGTAATAACATGGCTATATACAGGGAGGTAATAACATGCCTATATACAGGGAGTACCAGGTAATAACATGGCTATATAGAGGGAGGTAATAACATGGCTATATACAGGGAGGTAATAACATGGCTATATACAGGGAGGACCAGGTAATAACATGGCTATATAGAGGGAGAGTACAACATGGCTATATACAGGAGGTAATAACATGGCTATATACAGGAAGTACCAGGTAATAACATGGCTATATACAGGGAGGTAATAACATGGCTATATAAAAGGAGGTAATAACATGGCTACATACAGGAGTACCAGGTAATAACATGGCTATATACAGGAGGTAATAACATGGCTATATACAGGGAGGTAATAACATGGCTATATACAGGAAGGAGGTAATAACATGGCTATATACAGGGAGGTAATAACATGGCTATATACAGGAGTACCAGGTAATAACATGGCTATATACAGGGAGGTAATAACATGGCTATATACAGGGAGTACCAGGTAATAACATGGCTATATACAGGGAGGTAATATGGCTATACAGGGGAGGTAATAACATGGCTATATACAGGAGTACCAGGTAATAACATGGCTATATACAGGAGGTAATAACATGGCTATATACAGGGGAGGTAATAGCATGGCTATATACAGGAAGTACCAGGTAATAACATGGCTATATACATGGGTACCAGGTAATAACATGGCTATATACAGGGAGTAGGTAATAACATGGCTATATACAGGAAGTACCAGGTAATAACATGTTCTATATACAGGAAGTACCAGGCAATAACATGGCTATATACAGGGAGTACCAGGTAATAACATGCTATATACAGGAAGTACCAGGTAATAACATGGCTATATACAGGAAGTACCAGGTAATAACATGGCTATATACAGGAAGTACCAGGTAATAACACATATATATACAGGAAGTACCAGGTAATAACATGGCTATATACAGGAAGTTCCAGGTAATAACATGGCTATATACAGGGAAGTACCAGGTAATAACATGGCTATATACAGGGAGTACCAGGTAATAACATGGCTATATACAGGAAGTACCAGGTAATAACATGGCTATATACAGGAAGTACCAGGTAATAACATGGCTATATACAGGAAGTACCAGGTAATAACATGGCTATATACAGGGAAGTTCCAGGTAATAACATGGCTATATACAGGAAGCAACAGGTAATAACATGGCTATATACAGGAAGGTAATAACATGGCTATATACAGGAAGTACCAGGTAATAACACGGCTATATACAGGGAAGTACCAGGTAATAACATGGCTATATACAGGAAGTAACAGGTAATAACATGGCTATATGAAGTTCCAGGTAATAACATGGCTATATACAGGAAGTAACAGGTAATAACATGGCTATATACAGGAAGGTAATAACATGGCTATATACAGGAAGTACCAGGTAATAACACGGCTATATACAGGAAGTACCAGTACTGAGTCGATGTCCTGTCTCTGATAAATCTGATCTGAGCAGCTTTGAGTCTCTGGAGTAAACAAACAATTATTTTGACTCCATCTTGGCAATAGAAAGAGTTTAAACAATAAACATAGTTTAAACCGAGTTTATGGGATGAAAAGCGAAGCCTGAAATAACCTCAAGGGCCATTAACCTGCTGAGCTCCACACTTCAGAATAACTTGTGCTTTGAGGCTCCATATATATGAAGAGAGACATAGTCTGTTCACACCATGTCCTACAGCAGCGAATCACTAACTAGGGTTCTACTAGATCACTAACTAGGTTGTCACTAACCGGGGTTCTACTATATCTCTAACTATGGTTCTACTAGATCACTAACTAGGGTTATCACTAACTGGGGTTCTACTATATCACTAAGTAGGGTTCTACTATATCACTAACTATGGTTCTACTAGATCACTAACTAGGTTATCACTAACTGGGGTTCTACTATATCACTAACTATGGTTCTACTAGATCACTAACTAGGTTATCACTAACTGGGGTTCTACTATATCACTAACTATGGTTCTACTAGATCACTAACTATGGGTTATCACTAACTGGCAGGTTCTACTATATCACTAACTATGGTTCTACTATATCACTAACTATTGGTTCTACTGTATCCTGGCTCCACTTTGTCGGTTTAAACTGAGGGGTCCGACTAACTACGGGGTTCTGAACAGGTGAGATCACTAACTAGGGTTATCACTAACTGTATCACTAACTAGGGTTATGCTGTATCACTAACTAGGTTCTACTGTATCACTAACTAGGGTTCTACTGTATCACTAACTAGGGTTATGCTGTATCACTAACTAGGGTTCTCAAGTATCTCTAACTAGGGTTCTACTGTATCACTAACTAGGGTTCTACTGTATCACTAACTAGGGTTCTACTGTATCACTAACTAGGGTTAAACTGTATCACTAACTAGGGTTCTACTGTATCACTAACTAGGGTTCTACTGTATCACTAACTAGGGTTATGCTGTATCACTAACTAGGGTTCTCAAGTATCTCTAACTAGGGTTCTACTGTATCACTAACTAGGTTCTACTGTATCACTAACTAGGGTTAAACTGTATCACTAACTAGGGTTCTACTGTATCACTTACTCGGTTTAAACTGTATCACTAACTAGGGTTCTACTGTATCACTAACTAGGGTTATGCTGTATCACTAACTAGGGTTCTCAAGTATCTCTAACTAGGGTTCTACTGTATCACTAACTAGGGTTCTACTGTATCACTAACTAGGGTTATACTGTATCACTAACTAGGGTTAAACTGTATCACTACTTCTTTATGGTTCTACTGTATCACTAACTAGGGTTCTACTGTATCACTAACTAGGGTTCTACTGTATCACTTACTAGGTTTAAACTGTATCACTAACTAGGGTTCTACTGTATCACTAACTAGGGTTCTACTGTATCTCTAACTAGGGTTCTACTGTATCACTAACTAGGGTTCTACTGTATCACTAACTAGGGTTCTACTGTAACACTAACTAGGGTTCTACTGTATCACTAACTAGGTTCTCCTACTGTATCACTAACTAGGTTCTCAAGTATCTCTAACTAGGGTTCTACTGTATCACTAACTAGGGTTCTACTGTATCACTAACTAGGGTTATACTGTATCACTAACTAGGGTTAAACTGTATCACTAACTATGGTTCTACTGTATCACTAACTAGGGTTCTACTGTATCACTAACTAGGGTTCTACTGTATCACTAACTAGGGTTCTACTGTATCACTAACTAGGGTTCTACTGTATCACTAACTAGGGTTAAACTGTATCACTAACTAGGGTTCTACTGTATCACTAACTAGGGTTCTACTGTATCACTAACTAGGGTTCTACTGTATCACTAACTAGGGTTCTACTGTATCACTAACTAGGGTTCTACTGTATCACTAACTAGGGTTCTACTGTATCACTAACTAGGGTTCTACTGTATCACTAACTAGGGTTCTACTGTATCACTAACTAGGGTTATGCTGTATCACTAACTAGGGTTATGCTGTATCACTAACTAGGGTTCTACTGTATCACTAACTAGGGTTCTACTGTATCACTAACTAGGGTTCTACTGTATCACTAACTAGGGTTCTACTATATCACTAACTAGAACAGTGGCCAGGTCTTTCCCTGCTCCCTGGCCCATGAACATGGTGTCTCTTGCATTTGAAAGTTGGGAAGTTGAACAAAAAGCTTCTTAATTATAAAACAAACATGTTTCAACCTATAGCCTTCGTGTGGGTTTCATTAGGGCCGTGAACAGACCGTTAACTAGGTGATGCCCTTTTCTTTCCTTCTCCTGAACATGGTCTAAGAAAACACCTTTTGTCATAAGTGGAGCACAGAACTAATGATTCCCCCAATCCTCTACAGAGTTAAACAATCCACAGCTTGATCACTGTTACAGCAGATGTCACTGGGTCTCTCTCTCTGTCTCTCTCTCTCTCCTCTCACTC
>NW_025751104.1:0-16497 GCF_021184085.1 Oncorhynchus gorbuscha
GAGAGTTGAGTTATGTACTAGACTGGTGGGGGTCAGGGAGAGAGTTGAGTTATGTACTAGACTGGTGGGGGTCAGGGAGAGAGTTGAGTTATGTACTAGACTGGTGGGGGTCTGGGAGAGAGTTGAGTTATTTACTAGACTGGTGGGGGTCAGGGAGAGAGTTGAGGTACTAGACTGGTGGGGGTCAGGGAGACAGTTGAGTTATGTACTAGACTGGTGGGGGTCAGGGAGAGAGTTGAGTTATGTACTAGACTGGTGGGGGTCAGGGAGACAGTTGAGTTATGTACTAGACTGGTGGGGGTCAGGGAGAGAGTTGAGTTATGTACTAGACTGGTGGGGGTCAGGGAGAGAGTTGAGTTATGTACTAGACTGGTGGGGGTCAGGGAGAGAGTTGAGTTATGTACTAGACTGGTGGGGGTCAGGAGAGAGTTTAGTTATGTACTAGACTGGTGGGGGTCAGGGAGAGAGTTGAGTTATGTACTAGACTGGAGAGGGTCAGGGAGAGTGTTGAGTTATGTACTAGACTGGGGGGGTCAGGGAGAGAGTTGAGTTATGTACTAGACTGGTGGGGGTCAGGGAGAGAGTTGAGTTATGTACTAGACTGGTGGGGGTCAGGGAGAGAGTTGAGTTATGTACTAGACTGGTGGGGTCAGAGTTGAGGTACTAGAGAGTTGAGTTATGTACTAGACTGGTGGGGGTCAGGGAGAGAGTTGAGTTATGTACTAGACTGGTGGGGGTCAGGGAGACAGTTGAGTTATGTACTAGACTGGTGGGGGTCAGGGAGAGAGTTGAGTTATGTACTAGACTGGTGGGGGTCAGGGAGAGAGTTGAGTTATGTACTAGACTGGTGGGGGTCAGGGAGACAGTTGAGTTATGTACTAGACTGGTGGGGGTCAGGGAGAGAGGACTGAATAGTGGAACATGCTGCTAGTCTGTATGACTTTAATCTCGTAAGTTCTTTACTTCAATGATGTGAGATAAACTTCTCAGCAACTTATCTTTGATCAGTGGTTGAACCAAGCTACCAACAGCAAACTCATCTGTTCTGAAAACCCCCACAGGAAACTGCTCACAGGGCAGCAACGTTCCATAGTGTCTGCTATAATATCACCTCTAACTTTCTACTGCCTGAGTTCACCTCTTATAAGGGTTTACTGGACAACTTGAATAAAGTCTGGATGTCGTATATTGAAAACAGTACAACAAAAGGAGTCTGTATTGAAAAGATGCCCACTTCCTGTTTTCAATAGCTGCTGGGTTGTTTAGTCCTGCCCTGGGGGTCTGCTGTCCTGTGTGTTGTCACTCTGGCCTTGACCTAACACACCTGAAACCAATAGTGAATGTTTCACTAAGTTCCTAAAGCTGAGTGGGATGTGTTGGGTTGGGGTGGTAGAGGATGGGCCGACCCAGATACACCTTACAGTATGTACGAAAGTATGTGGACACCCCTTCAAATTAGTGAATTTGGCTATTTCAGGCACACCCCTTCCTGACCTGTGAATAGAATCGAGCACACAGCCATGCAATCTCCATAGACAAACATTGGCAGTACAATGGCCTTACTGAAGAACTCAGTGACAATCAACACGTCACCATCATAGTATGCTACCTTTCCAACAAGTCTGTTGGTCTAATTTCCACCCTGCTTTAGCTGCCCCGGTCAACTGTAAGTGCTGTTATTGTGACGTGGAAACGTCTAGGAGCAGCAGTGGCTTAGCCTCGAAGTGGTAGCTCACACAAGCTCACAGCACGGGACAGCGAGTGCTGAAGTTCGTCGCGTGTAAAAATAATCTGTCCTCGGTTGCAACACTCGCTTCTGAATTCCAAACTTCCTCTGGAAGAAACTTCAGCACAAGAACTGTTCGTCTGGAGCTTCATGAAATGGGTTTCTACAGCAGAGCAGCAGCACACAAGCCTAAGATCACCATGTGCAATGCCAAGCGTCTGCTGGAGTGGAAACACTTTCTCTGGAGTGATGAATCACGTTTCCCCATCTGGCAGTCCGTACCACAAACCTGGGTTTGGCAGATGCCAGGAGAACGCTACCTGCCCCAAAGCATAGTGCCAACTGTAAAGTTTGGTGGAGGAGGAATAATGGTCTGGGGTTGTTTTTAATGGATCGGGTTAGGCCCCTTAGTTTCATTGAAGGGAAATCTAATCGCTACAGCATACAATGACATTCTAGACTATTCTGTGCTTCCAACTTTGTGGCAACAGTTTGGGGAAGGCCCTTTCCTGTTTCAGCATGACAATGCCCCTGTACCCAAAGCGAGGTCCATACAGAAATAGTTTGTTGAGATCGATGTGGAACAACTTTACTGGCCTTCACAGAGCCCTGACCTAAACCCCATTGAATACCTTTAGGGATGAATTGAAACGTTGACTGAGCCAGGCCTAATCGCCCAACCTCACTAAAGCTGTTGTGGCTGAATGGAAGCAAGTCCCCGCAGCAATGTTCCATCTTCTAGTGGAAAGCCTTCGCAGAACAGTGGAGGCTGTTATAGCAGCAAAGGGGGGGACCAACTCCATATTCATGCCCATGATTTTGGAATGAGATGTTAGATGAGCAGGTGTCCACATACTTTTGGTCATGCAGTGTACATTCCCCTTCCATGCAAATGTGTAACTCTCTTTGCAGATGAGATTAAATCTATTTTTTTTTATTAAATCATTTTTTAAATCATTAATATCAGAGGTCAGGGTCAAGCTGAGCCGGACCAAGAGTGGAAAAGGTTGCTGGTTATGATGACATCACTGGTGAGAAGTCAGTAAAGACAAGATATTCAGTTGGCTGCATGTTAGTCTGTCAGCCCTATCTCTGTTGACATCTCACTTTCTCTCCACGTCTTCTCTCTCTCTCTCTCTTCCTGACAGATAGCATCAGACCTGTTGCCTTGGTAACAGACCTCTATTATCAACACCCCCCTTCTCCTACTCTAACATCAGACCAATATAATATATAATATGTCAAGTATAAGTAGTTCCATAAAACACTACTTTTTATTGGGTTTTAGAATGGTTTGTATGGACACATGACTTTCTTCATGTGGTATAATAAAGTTAACTAAGATTGAACTGCTATAATCACTGTAGATTTATACTCTACCTACCTGGTGGAATGAAGCTTTGAGCCTTGAGATCTGAGGAGAAAGAGAGAGACAGAGGAGAAAGGGAGATAGAGACAGAGAGAGAGAGAAAGGGAGGAGTCAGAGGAAGAGAGAGACAGAGGTTAAATGAACATCAACATGACCTTTCATGATGTGATGGGGAAGACAGGATTATCGTTGGTATGGTGCAACAACACCCATGTGTAAACACATTCTCCGTCTCTCCTCCACCCTACTCTCTCCTCCACCCTCCTCTCTCCCCTACCCTCTTCTCTCCTCCACCCTCCTCTCTCCCCTACCCTCCTCTCTCCCCTACCCTCTTCTCTCCTCCGCAAATCTCTCTATCCCCTCCCTCCCATCATCTATACTCTATGCTTCTCTCTCCTATCCTCCACTCTCCCCTTCCCTCTGTTCTCCCCTCCCCTTCTCTCTACCCTACCCTCTATCCCCTACCCTCCTCTCTCCTCTACCCTCCTCTCTCCTCTACCCTTCTCTCCCCTACCCTCTATCCCCTACCCTCCTCTCTCCTCTACCCTCCTCTCCCCTACCCTCCTCTCCCTACCCTCCTCTATCCCCTACCCTCCTCTCTCCTCTACCCTCCTCTCTCCTCTACCCTTCTCTCCCCTACCCTCTATCCCCTACCCTCCTCTCCCCTACCCTCCTCTCTCCCCTACCCTCCTCTCTCCCCTACCCTTCTCTCCCCTACCCTTCTCTCCCCTACCCTCTATCCCCTACCCTCCTCTCTCCTCTACCCTCCTCTCCCCTACCCTCCTCTCCCCTACCCTTCTCTCCCCTATCCTCCACTCTCCCCTTCCCTCTGTTCTCCCCTCCCCTTCTCTCTACCCTACCCTCCTCTCTCCTCTACCCTCCTCTCCCCTACCCTCCTCTCTCCCCTACCCTCCTCTCCCCTACCCTCCTCTCCCCTACCCTTCTCTCTCCCCTAACCTCCTCTCTCCCCTACCCTCCTCTCTCCCCTACCCTCCTCTCTCCCCTACCCTCCTCTCTCCCCTACCCTCCTCTCTCCCCTACCCTCCTCTCTCCTACCCTCCTCTCTCCCCTACCCTCCTCTCTCCCCTACCCTCCTCTCTCCCCTACCCTCCTCTCTCCCCTACCCTCCCTCTCCCCTACCCTCCTCTATCCCCTACCCTCCTCTCTCCCCTACCCTCCTCTCTCCCCCCTCCTCCTCTCCCTACCCTCCTCTCTCCTCCCTTTCTCTCTCCCCTACCCTCCTCTCTCCTCCCTTTCTCTCTCCCCTACCCTCCTCTCTCCCCTACCCTCCTCTCTCCTCCCTTTCTCTCTCCCCTACCCTCCTCTCTCCTCCCTTTCTCTCTCCCCTACCCTCCTCTCTCCTCCCTTTCTCTCTCCCCTACCCTCCTCTCTCCTCCCTTTCTCTCTCCCCTACCCTCCTCTCTCCTCCCTTTCTCTCTCCCCTCCCTTTCTCTCTCCCCTCCCTTTCTCTCTCCCCTCCCTTTCTCTCTCCCCTCCCTTTCTCTCTCCCCTCCCTTTCTCTCTCCCCAACCCTCCACTCTCCCAACCCTCTCTCTCTCTCTCTCTCTCTCTTCGTGACGTATAGTGTTGGACCTGTTGATCTTGACTCAGCTCATAGACCTCTGGCATCTACACACCTCCCTTCTCCTACTCTAACATAACACCAATATAATATATAATACATCATATATACTCTCATTCAATTACATAGAGACAGATCCAATCAATCATTGACACACTGAATATACAACAGTCAGATGCAGGACACCATCACAACTTAACTGACATTAGTGCCTGTCCCCAGATGGACAGTTAGACTACAGTAAAGTACATTTACAGGTTCACATCATTGTCCTGCTTTGAGACACATTTTTATTGTCTGCTTCCAGTTGCATGTTATTTTACTAACCCTGCAAATTATAATATATCTTACAATATCAAATCATATCTCAGTAACTGTCACCAGTGTCTATCAACATAACAGCATCCTACCTGTGCTCCACAACAGGGTCATCAGTACCACTGCAGGTATCATATCTGTCTCTAACTGGGGCTCCACAGTCTGCTGTCATAAAGAATGGACTGAAGAGTGGAAAATACTGCTAAGCTTTATGACTTCTCTCTCATTACGTCCTAACTTCAATGATGTGAGATTAACTTCTGAGCAACTTATCTTGGATCAGTGGTTGAACACACTACAGCAAACTAACATGTTAAAAAAAACTCCACAGGAAACTGCTGACAGAGCAGCAACGTTACACATAGTGTCCTATAATATCACCTCTAACTTTCTACTGCTTGAGTTCAACTCTTATAGAATATTGGCTTAATGTTCCAGCACCTCAATATAAACAGTACCAGCACCCAAAATGAGTACTGATGAGGTCTCATGTTAGAGCAGGAGAAGGGGGGATGTGATGTAGAAGCTAGAGGTCTGTTACCCAAGTCAACTCAGCAGGCCTGATGCTGTATGTCAGGGTCAGGCTGGGACAAGAGAGGAACAGGTTACTGGTTATGATGACATCACTGGTGAGAAGACAGTGATAAAAAAGATGGAGAGGAGAGGAGAGGAGAGGAGAGGAGAGGAGAGGAGAGGAGAGGAGAGGAGAGGGAGAGGGGAGAAGAGGAGAGAAGAGGAGAGGGAGAGGGGAGAAGAGGAGAGAAGAGGAGAGGGAGAGGGGAGAAGAGGAGAGAAGAGGAGAGGGAGAGGGGGGAGAAGAGAAGGGGGAGAAGAGGAGAGAGGGGAGAAGAGGAGAGAAGAGGAGAGGGGGAGAAGAGAAGAGGGAGAGGGGGGGAGGAGAGGGAGGGGGAGAAGAGGGAGGAGAGAGGAGAGGGAGAGGGGGAGAAGAGAAGAGGGAGGGGGAGGGGGAGAGAGGAGAGGGAGAGGGGAGAAGAGGAGAGAGGGGGAGAAGAGGAGAGGAGAGGGAGAGGGGAGAAGAGGAGAGAAGAGGAGAGGGAGAGAGGGGAGAAGAGAAGAGGGAGAGGGGGAGAAGAGAATAGGGAGAGGGGGAGAAGAGGAGAGGGAGAGGGGGAGAAGAGAAGAGGGAGAGGGGGAGAAGAGGAGAGGGAGAGGGGAGAAGAGGAGAGGGGGAGAAGAGGAGAGGAGAGAGGGAGAGGGGAGAAGAGGAGAGAAGAGTAGAGGGAGGAGAGAAGAGGAGAGGAGAGGGGGAGGGGGAGAAGAGAAGAGGGAGAGGGGGGGGAGAGAAGAGGAGAGGGAGAGAGGGGGAAGAGGGAGAGGGGGAGAAGAGGAGAGGAGAGGGGGAGAAGAGAAGAGGGAGAGGGGGAGAAGAGGAGAGGGGGGAGAAGAGGGGAGAAGAGGAGAGGGAGAGGGGGAGAAGAGAAGAGGGAAAGGGGGAGAAGAGGAGAGGGAGAGGGGGAGAAGAGAAGAGGGAGAGGGGGAGAATAGGAGGAGAGGGAGAGGGAGAAGAGAGAGGAGAGGGGGGAGAAGAGAAGAGGAGAGGGGGAGAAGAGGGGAGAAGAGGAGGAGAGGGGGAGAGAGAGAAGAGGGAGAGGGGGGGGGGGAGAAGAGGAGAGGGAGAGGGGGAGAAGAGAAGGGAGAGGGGGGGAGAAGAGGGAGGGGGAGAGGGGGAAGAGGAGAGGGGGGAGGGAGAGGGGGGAGGAGAGGGAGACTGGAGAAGGGGAGGGAGGAGAGGGGGAGAAGAGAAGAGGGAGAGGGGAGAAGAGGAGAGGGGGAGGAGAGGGAGTGGAGAGGGGGAGGAGAGGGAGAGGGAGAGGGGAGAAGAGGAGAGGGAGAGGAGAGGGAGTGGAGAGGGGGAGGAGAGGGAGAGGGGAGAGGAGGAGAGGGGGAGAAGAGAAGAGCGAGAGGGGAGAAGAGGAGAGGGGGAGGAGAGGGAGTGGAGAGGGGGAGGAGAGGGAGAGGGGAGAAGAGGAGAGGAAGAGGAGAGGGGGAGGAGAGGGAGAGTGGAGAAGGGGAGAGGGAGAGGGGAGAGCAGGAGAGGGGGAGAAGAGAAGAGGGAGAGGGGGAGAAGAGGAGAGGGAGAGGAGAGGAGAGGGGGAGGAGAGGGAGAGTGGAGAAGGGAGAGGGAGAGGGGAGAGGAGGAGAGGGGGAGAAGAGAAGAGGGAGAGGGGAGAAGAGGAGAGGGGGAGGAGAGGGAGTGGAGAGGGGGAGGAGAGGGAGAGGGGGAGAAGAGAGGGAGGGAGAGAGAGGGGGAGGAGAGGGAGAGTGGAGAAGGGGGAGAGGGAGAGGAGAGGGGAGAGGAGGGGGGAGAAGAGAACAGAGGAGAGGGGAGAAGAGGAGAGGGGGGAGGAGAGGGAGTGGAGAGGGGGAGGAGAGGGAGAGGGGAGAAGAGGAGAGGGGAGGGAGGGGGAGGAGAGAGGGAGAGTGGAGAGGGGAGGGAGGGAGAGGGGGAGAAGAGGAGGGAGGGAGAAGAAGAGGAGGAGGGGGGGGGAGGGGAGAGGGGGAGGAGAGGGAGAGGGGAGAAGGGGAGAGGAGGTACTGTTTGTCACACCGTTCCTCTCAGAGGACTCTACTGTTATCAACTGGGCATTTCAGTGAAGTGAACAAGTGCACACTTCAGGAGAAAGGAGTGATAATTGGGACAATTTTTCTTTCTAGTCTACAGTCCTGCGTATGTGACACCAGATTACCACCTAGTGGACATAAGAGGAACTGTCCTGTCAGTGTGTTTTTACTGTTGGCTCAAAACAACAGGGAGGGGGAGGGGGGGCAGGTGTGTGTAATGATGGTGCAGGATGGAGAGTAATGCTGGGGAGTCTGGGGCCTTCGGGCTCCAGGGGGGAGTGGGGGGAGCAGGTGTGTGTAATGATGGTGAGCCTGGCGCCTTCGGGCTCCAGGGGGGGGGAGCAGGTGTGTGTAATGATGGTGAGCCTGGCGCCTTCGGGCTCCAGGGGGAGTGGGGGCGCAGCAGGTGTGTGTAATGATGGTGCAGGATGGAGAGTAATGCTGGGGAGCCTGGGGCCTTCGGGCTCCAGGGAGGGGGAGGATGGGGAGCAGGTGTGTGTAATGATGGTGAGCCTGGCGACTTCGGGCTCCAGGGGGGGGGGGAGCAGGTGTGTGTAATGATGGTGAGCCTGGCGCCTTCGGGAACCGGGGGGGCAGGTGTGTGTAATGATGGTGAGCCTGGCGCCTTCGGGAACCAGGGGGGGGAGCAGGTGTGTGTAATGATGGTGAGCCTGGCGCCTTCGGGCTCCAGGGAGGGGGGAGTGGGGGGAGTAGTTGTATGTAATGATGGTGAGCCTGACGCCTTCGGGCTCCAGGGAGGGGGGAGTGGGGGGAGCAGGTGTGTGTAATGATGGTGAGCCTGACGCCTTCGGGTTCCAGGGGGAGGGATTGGGGGAGTGGGGGGAGTGGGTGGGGGAGCAGGTGTGTGGAATGATGGGGCAGGATGGAGAGTAATGTTGGTGGGCCTGGCGCCTTCGGGCTCCAGGGAGGGGGAGTGGGTGGGATCAGGTGTGTGTAATGATGGTGAGCCTGGCGCCTTCGGGCTCCAGGGGGGGGAGGAGTGGGGGGAGCAGGTGTGTGTAATGATGGTGAGCCTGGGGCCTTCGGGCTCCAGGGGGAGTGGGGGCGCAGCAGGTGTGTGTAATGATGGTGAGCCTGGGGCCTTTGGGCTCCAGGGAGGGGGAGGGGGTGAGCAGGTGTGTTTAATGATGGTGCAGGATGGACAGTAATGCTGGTGAGCCTGGGGCTCCAGGGGCTCCAGGGAGGGGGGGAGTGGGGGGAGCAGGTGTGTGTAGTGATGGTGAGCCTGGGGCCTTCGGACTCCGGGGGGGGGAGTGGGGGGAGCAGGTGTGTGTAATGATGGGGCAGGGGGAGCAGGTGTGTGTAGTGATGGTGAGCCTGGCACCTTCGGGCTCCAGGGAGGGGGAGTGGGTGGGATCAGGTGTGTGTAATGATGTTGAGCCTGGCGCCTTCGGGCTCCAGGGGGAGCAGGTGTGTGTAATGATGGGGCAGGATGGAGAGTAATGTTGGTGAGCCTGGGGCCTTCGGGCTCCAGGGAGGGGGGAGGGGGGAGCAGGTGTGTGTAATGATGGTGAGCCTGGGGCCTTCGGACTCCAGGGGGGGGGGAGTGGGGGGAGCAGGTGTGTGTAATGATGGTGAGCCTGGCACCTTCTGGGCTCCAGGGAGGGGGAGTGGGTGGGATCAGGTGTGTGTAATGATGTTGAGCCTGGCGCCTTCGGGCTCCAGGGGGGAGTGGGGGGAGCAGGTGTGTGTAATGATGGGGCAGGATGGAGAGTAATGTTGGTGAGCCTGGCGCCTTCGGGCTCCAGGGAGGGGGAGTGGGTGGGATCAGGTGTGTGTAATGATGGTGAGCCTGGCCCCTTCGGGCTCCAGGGGGGGAGTGGGGGGGGAGCAGGTGTGTGTAATGATGGTGAGCCTGGGGCCTTCGGGCTCCAGGGGGGGAGTGTGGGGCGCAGCAGGTGTGTGTAATGATGGTGCAGGATGGACAGTAATGCTGGTGAGCCTGGGGCCTTCGGGCTCCAGGGAGGGGGGGAGGAGCAGGTGTGTGTAATGATGGTGAGCCTGGCGCCTTCGGGCTCCAGGGGGAGGGAGTGGGGGGAGCAGGTGTGTGTAATGATGGGGCAGGATGGAGAGTAATGTTGGTGAGCCTGGGGCCTTCGGGCTCCAGGGAGGGGGAAGGGGGGTGAGCAGGTGTGTGTAATGATGGTGAGCCTGGGGCCTTTGGGCTCCAGGGAGGGGGAAGGGGGGTGAGCAGGTGTGTGTAATGATGGTGAGCCTGGGGCCTTTGGGCTCCAGGGAGGGGGAAGGGGGGTGAGCAGGTGTGTGTAATGATGGTGAGCCTGGGGCCTTCGGGCTCCAGGGAGGGTGGTAGGCAGGTGTGACACATTGGGAATTATGTAACCAAACACATGTGAAACCTCGTGATATGAGTGATAAGAAGTGTTTAAAAATGTGAGTTCTGAACCCTGTAGACTACTGCACTACTTCTGAAGAAGACCAGAGTCCTTTCAGAATGAAGACTGCTATAGTTCTGAATGTGTTGCTGTGTGTTGTCACTCTGGCCTTGACCTAATACACCTGAAACCAATAGTGAATGTTTCACTCAGACCCTAAAGCTGAGTGGGATGTGTTGGGTTGGGGCTCTGCAGGGCAGTGGACACATAGGGACAGGACAGGGAGACCCAGCTATACTGTGTGGATGTTAAAGAGCTCTACAGGACTACTAGGTCATATGAGATGAATTATATGCACACATGACTGTAAGTCGCTTTGGATAAAAGCGTCTGCTAAATGGCATATATTATTATATATTATTATATGGAGGATGTAATGTAGTGTATATTGTGTGGATGTTAAAGAGCTCTACAGGACTTTCCCTTGGGATGAAAACAAACAAACGGTAGGAATGAAATTGTGTTGGAGAGAGTTGAGTTATGTACTAGACTGGTGGGGGTCAGGGAGAGAGTTGAGTTATGTACTAGACTGGTGGGGGTCAGGGAGAGAGTTGAGTTATGTACTAGACTGGTGGGGGTCAGGGAGAGAGTTGAGTTATTGTCTAGACTGGTGGGGACTGGAGAGTGAGTTGAGTTATGTACTAGACTGGTGGGGGTCAGGGAGAGAGTTGAGTTATGTACTAGACTGGTGGGGACTGGAGAGTGAGTTGAGTTATGTACTAGACTGGTGGGGGTCAGGGAGAGAGTTGAGTTATGTACTAGACTGGTGGGGGTCAGGGAGAGAGTTGAGTTATGTACTAGACTGGTGGGGGTCAGGGAGAGAGTTGAGTTATTGTCTAGACTGGTTGGGGTCAGCGAGAGAGATGAGTTATTGTCTAGACTGGTTGGGGCCAGGGAGAGAGTTGAGTTATTGTCTAGACTGGTTGGGGCCAGGGAGAGAGTTGAGTTATGTACTAGACTGGTGGGGGTCAGGGAGAGAGTTGAGTTATGTACTAGACTGGTGGGGGTCAGCGAGAGAGATGAGTTATTGTCTAGACTGGTTGGGGCCAGGGAGAGAGTTGAGTTATTGTCTAGACTGGTTGGGGCCAGGGAGAGAGTTGAGTTATGTACTAGACTGGTGGGGGTCAGGGAGAGAGTTGAGTTATTGTCTAGACTGGTGGGGGTCAGGGAGAGAGTTGAGTTATGTACTAGACGGGTGGGGACTGGAGAGTGAGTTGAGTTATTTACTAGACTGGTGGGGGTCAGGGAGAGAGTTGAGTTATGTACTAGACTGGTGGGGGTCAGGGAGAGAGTTGAGTTATGTACTAGACTGGTGGGGGTCAGGGAGAGAGTTGAGTTATGTACTAGACTGGTGGGGGTCAGGGAGAGAGTTGAGTTATGTACTAGACTGGTGGGGGTCAGGGAGAGAGTTGAGTTATGTACTAGACGGGTGGGGACTGGAGAGTGAGTTGAGTTATTTACTAGACTAGTGGGGGTCAGGGAGAGAGTTGAGTTATGTACTAGACTGGTGGGGGTCAGGGAGAGAGTTGAGTTATGTACTAGACTGGTGGGGGTCAGGGAGAGAGTTGAGTTATGTACTAGACGGGTGGGGACTGGAGAGTGAGTTGAGTTATTTACTAGACTGGTGGGGGTCAGGGAGAGAGTTGAGTTATGTACTAGACTGGTGGGGGTCAGGGAGACAGTTGAGTTATGTACTAGACTGGTGGGGGTCAGGGACAGAGTTGAGTTATTTACTAGACTGGTGGGGGTCAGGGAGACAGTTGAGTTATGTACTAGACTGGTGGGGGTCAGGGAGAGAGTTGAGTTATGTACTAGACTGGTGGGGGTCAGGGAGAGAGTTGAGTTATGTACTAGACTGGTGGGGGTCAGGGAGAGAGTTGAGTTATGTACTAGACTGGTGGGGGTCAGGGAGAGAGTTTAGTTATGTACTAGACTGGTGGGGGTCAGGGAGAGAGTTGAGTTATGTACTAGACTGGAGAGGGTCAGGGAGAGTGTTGAGTTATGTACTAGACTGGTGGGGGTCAGGGAGAGAGTTGAGTTATGTACTAGACTGGTGGGGGTCAGGGAGAGAGTTGAGTTATGTACTAGACTGGTGGGGGTCAGGGAGAGAGTTGAGTTATGTACTAGACTGGTGGGGGTCAGGGAGAGAGTTGAGTTATGTACTAGACTGGTGGGGGTCAGGGAGAGAGTTGAGTTATGTACTAGACTGGTGGGGGTCAGGGAGACAGTTGAGTTATGTACTAGACTGGTGGGGGTCAGGGAGACAGTTGAGTTATGTACTAGACTGGTGGGGGTCAGGGAGAGAGTTGAGTTATGTACTAGACTGGTGGGGGTCAGGGAGAGAGTTGAGTTATGTACTAGACTAGTGGGGGTCAGGGAGAGAGTTGAGTTATGTACTAGACTGGTGGGGGTCAGCGAGAGAGATGAGTTATTGTCTAGACTGGTTGGGGCCAGGGAGAGAGTTGAGTTATTGTCTAGACTGGTTGGGGCCAGGGAGAGAGTTGAGTTATGTACTAGACTGGTGGGGGTCGGGGAGAGAGTTGAGTTATGTACTAGACTGGTGGGGGTCAGCGAGAGAGATGAGTTATTGTCTAGACTGGTTGGGGCCAGGGAGAGAGTTGAGTTATTGTCTAGACTGGTTGGGGCCAGGGAGAGAGTTGAGTTATGTACTAGACTGGTGGGGGTCAGGGAGAGAGTTGAGTTATTGTCTAGACTGGTGGGGGTCAGGGAGAGAGTTGAGTTATTGTCTAGACTGGTGGGGGTCAGGGAGAGAGTTGAGTTATGTACTAGACGGGTGGGGACTGGAGAGTGAGTTGAGTTATTTACTAGACTGGTGGGGGTCAGGGAGAGAGTTGAGTTATGTACTAGACTGGTGGGGGTCAGGGAGAGAGTTGAGTTATGTACTAGACTGGTGGGGGTCAGGGAGAGAGTTGAGTTATGTACTAGACTGGTGGGGGTCAGGGAGAGAGTTGAGTTATGTACTAGACTGGTGGGGGTCAGGGAGAGAGTTGAGTTATGTACTAGACGGGTGGGGACTGGAGAGTGAGTTGAGTTATTTACTAGACTAGTGGGGGTCAGGGAGAGAGTTGAGTTATGTACTAGACTGGTGGGGGTCAGGGAGAGAGTTGAGTTATGTACTAGACTGGTGGGGGTCAGGGAGAGAGTTGAGTTATGTACTAGACGGGTGGGGACTGGAGAGTGAGTTGAGTTATTTACTAGACTGGTGGGGGTCAGGGAGAGAGTTGAGTTATGTACTAGACTGGTGGGGGTCAGGGAGACAGTTGAGTTATGTACTAGACTGGTGGGGGTCAGGGAGAGAGTTGAGTTATTTACTAGACTGGTGGGGGTCAGGGAGACAGTTGAGTTATGTACTAGACTGGTGGGGGTCAGGGAGAGAGTTGAGTTATGTACTAGACTGGTGGGGGTCAGGGAGAGAGTTGAGTTATGTACTAGACTGGTGGGGGTCAGGGAGAGAGTTGAGTTATGTACTAGACTGGTGGGGGTCAGGGAGAGAGTTTAGTTATGTACTAGACTGGTGGGGGTCAGGGAGAGAGTTGAGTTATGTACTAGACTGGAGAGGGTCAGGGAGAGTGTTGAGTTATGTACTAGACTGGTGGGGGTCAGGGAGAGAGTTGAGTTATGTACTAGACTGGTGGGGGTCAGGGAGAGAGTTGAGTTATGTACTAGACTGGTGGGGGTCAGGGAGAGAGTTGAGTTATGTACTAGACTGGTGGGGGTCAGGGAGAGAGTTGAGTTATGTACTAGACTGGTGGGGGTCAGGGAGAGAGTTGAGTTATGTACTAGACTGGTGGGGGTCAGGGAGACAGTTGAGTTATGTACTAGACTGGTGGGGGTCAGGGAGACAGTTGAGTTATGTACTAGACTGGTCGGGGTCAGGGAGAGAGTTGAGTTATGTACTAGACTGGTGGGGGTCAGGGAGAGAGTTGAGTTATGTACTAGACTGGTGGGGGTCAGGGAGACAGTTGAGTTATGTACTAGACTGGTGGGGGTCAGGGAGAGAGTTGAGTTATGTACTAGACTGGTGGGGGTCAGGGAGAGAGGACTGAATAGTGGAACATGCTGCTAGTCTGTATGACTTTAATCTCGTAAGTTCTTTACTTCAATGATGTGAGATAAACTTCTCAGCAACTTATCTTTGATCAGTGGTTGAACCAAGCTACCAACAGCAAACTCATCTGTTCTGAAAACCCCCACAGGAAACTGCTCACAGGGCAGCAACGTTCCATAGTGTCTGCTATAATATCACCTCTAACTTTCTACTGCCTGAGTTCACCTCTTATAAGGGTTTACTGGACAACTTGAATAAAGTCTGGATGTCGTATATTGAAAACAGTACAACAAAAGGAGTCTGTATTGAAAAGATGCCCACTTCCTGTTTTC
The DNA here is from genome assembly GCF_021184085.1 of Oncorhynchus gorbuscha. Lineage (NCBI taxonomy): Eukaryota > Metazoa > Chordata > Actinopteri > Salmoniformes > Salmonidae > Oncorhynchus > Oncorhynchus gorbuscha. The sequence goes on from NW_025751104.1 coordinate 14,394, forward strand.
AATAGCTGCTGGGTTGTTTAGTCCTGCCCTGGGGGTCTGCTGTCCTGTGTGTTGTCACTCTGGCCTTGACCTAACACACCTGAAACCAATAGTGAATGTTTCACTAAGTTCCTAAAGCTGAGTGGGATGTGTTGGGTTGGGGTGGTAGAGGATGGGCCGACCCAGATACACCTTACAGTATGTACGAAAGTATGTGGACACCCCTTCAAATTAGTGAATTTGGCTATTTCAGGCACACCCCTTCCTGACCTGTGAATAGAATCGAGCACACAGCCATGCAATCTCCATAGACAAACATTGGCAGTACAATGGCCTTACTGAAGAACTCAGTGACAATCAACACGTCACCATCATAGTATGCTACCTTTCCAACAAGTCTGTTGGTCTAATTTCCACCCTGCTTTAGCTGCCCCGGTCAACTGTAAGTGCTGTTATTGTGACGTGGAAACGTCTAGGAGCAGCAGTGGCTTAGCCTCGAAGTGGTAGCTCACACAAGCTCACAGCACGGGACAGCGAGTGCTGAAGTTCGTCGCGTGTAAAAATAATCTGTCCTCGGTTGCAACACTCGCTTCTGAATTCCAAACTTCCTCTGGAAGAAACTTCAGCACAAGAACTGTTCGTCTGGAGCTTCATGAAATGGGTTTCTACAGCAGAGCAGCAGCACACAAGCCTAAGATCACCATGTGCAATGCCAAGCGTCTGCTGGAGTGGAAACACTTTCTCTGGAGTGATGAATCACGTTTCCCCATCTGGCAGTCCGTACCACAAACCTGGGTTTGGCAGATGCCAGGAGAACGCTACCTGCCCCAAAGCATAGTGCCAACTGTAAAGTTTGGTGGAGGAGGAATAATGGTCTGGGGTTGTTTTTAATGGATCGGGTTAGGCCCCTTAGTTTCATTGAAGGGAAATCTAATCGCTACAGCATACAATGACATTCTAGACTATTCCTGTGCCTCCAACTTTGTGGCAACAGTTTGGGGAAGGCCCTTTCCTGTTTCAGCATGACAATGCCCCTGTACCCAAAGCGAGGTCCATACAGAAATAGTTTGTTGAGATCGATGTGGAACAACTTTACTGGCCTTCACAGAGCCCTGACCTAAACCCCATTGAATACCTTTAGGGATGAATTGAAACGTTGACTGAGCCAGGCCTAATCGCCCAACCTCACTAATGCTGTTGTGGCTGAATGGAAGCAAGTCCCCGCAGCAATGTTCCATCTTCTAGTGGAAAGCCTTCGCAGAACAGTGGAGGCTGTTATAGCAGCAAAGGGGGGACCAACTCCATAGTAATGCCCATGATTTTGGAATGAGATGTTAGATGAGCAGGTGTCCACATACTTTTAGTAATGTAGTGTACATTCCCCTTCCATGCAAATGTGTAACTCTCTTTGCAGATGAGATTAAATCTATTTTTTTTAATTAAATAATTTTTTAAATCATTAATTTCAGAGGTCAGGGTCAAGCTGAGCCGGACCAAGAGTGGAAAAGGTTGCTGGTTATGATGACATCACTGGTGAGAAGTCAGTAAAGACAAGATATTCAGTTGGCTGCATGTTAGTCTGTCAGCCCTATCTCTGTTGACATCTCACTTTCTCTCCACGCCTTCTCTCTCTCTCTCTCTGTTCCTCTCTCTCTCGTCCTGACAGATAGCATCAGACCTGTTGCCTTGGTAACAGACCTCTATTATCAACACCCCCCTTCTCCTACTCTAACATCAGACCAATATAATATATAATATGTCAAGTATAAGTAGTTCCATAAAACACTACTTTTTATTGGGTTTTAGAATGGTTTGTATGGACACATGAATTTCTCCATGTGGGATAATAAAGTATTGAACTGCTATAATCACTGTAGATTTATACTCTACCTACCTGGTGGACTGACGCTTTGAGCCTGGAGATCTGAGGAAAAAGAGAGAGAGAGGCAGAGAGAGAGAGAAAGGGAGGAGTCAGAGGAAGAGAGAGGCAGAGGTTAAATCAACATAACATGACCTTTCATGATATGATGGTGATGACAGTGGTATGGTGCAACAACACCCATGTGTAAACACATTCGCCATCTCTCCTCCACCCTCCTCTCTCCCCTCTCTCCCCAGAGGGTGG
>NW_025751105.1:0-16496 GCF_021184085.1 Oncorhynchus gorbuscha
CATGATGAGTAGAATGGAGCAGTTCACATCTCTTACCTGCTTAGCCTCCAGCTCTGCCCGCACGGCTTCGTACTCTGCATGTTGCTTTACCAGAGAAGCTACTTTCAACTGCAGATCATCAAGTTGTATACGCTGCTTACTGGTCTCCCTGGAACAACGTGACAGAAATAATGAACATCTTTATGTTGTCGACCATATACGTTTACAAAACATGTCAAATACTTACAAAGACATAGAAGAGCATTTAGTAAAGAGGAAGTAGAGAAGTGAAACGTGTCGTACCTCTGGGATCTCTGAAGCTGTAAACAAACTGTCAAGGAAAACACTTCGTAATAATGGAATTCAGCAGAGCCTTTTATCCAAAGCATTCATGCCTGCATACATTTTAGGTACGGGTGGTTCTGGGAATCGAACACACTATCCTAGCGTTGCCAGCGCTATGCTCTATCAACTGAGCCAGACGAACACTTCTAACAACACTGACAGTAGTGCAATGGGGGTGGCAGGTCGCCTTGTGGATAAGGCTGTTGGGCCAATGGGGGTGGCAGGTAGTCTTGTGGAGAAGACTGTTGGGCCAATGGGGTGGTGAGCGTGAGTCTCTGTGGAGACTGTGGACTGTTGGGCCAATGGGGGTGGCAGGTAGTCTTGTGGAGAAGACTGTTGGGCCAATGGGGGTGGCAGGTAGCTCTGTGGGAGAAGACTGTTGGGCCAATGGGGGTGGCAGGTAGCCTTGTGAAGTCTAAAACAGACTTGTTATGATGGTGTTATATTGTAACCAGTGAAGTCAAGACTTGTTATGATGGTGTTATATTGTAACTAGTGAAGTCAAAACAGACTTGTTATGATGGTGTTATATTGTAACCAGTGAAGTCTAAACAGACTTGTTATGATGGTGTTATATTGTAACACTAGTGAAGTCTAAACAGACTTGTTATGATGGTGTTATATTGTAACACTAGTGAAGTCAAAACAGACTTGTTATGATGGTGTTATATTGTAACACTAGTGAAGTCAAAACAGACTTATGATGGTGTTATATTGTACTACTAGTGAAGTCAAAACAGACTTGTTATGATGGTGTTATATTGTAACACTAGTGAAGTCTAAACAGACTTGTTATGATGGTGTTATATTGTAACACTAGTGAAGTCAAAACAGACTTGTTATGATGGTGTTATATTGTAACACTAGTGAAGTCAAACAGACTGTTATGATGGTGTTATATTGTAACACTAGTGACAGGAGTGAAGTCAGAGGAGTGAGTCAAACAGTGGTCAGTAGCAGAGCCAGCCAATCAGAACAGTTCTGTTCATTCCAAGGAGGCACTGAAACCTAATTAACGACTGAAGAGAGGCTGAAGAGCATGAATGGCTGAGTCCTAATGGATGGCTGAGACCTAATGGATGGCTGAGACCTAATGGATGGCTGAGACCTAATGGATGGCTGAGACCTAATGGATGGCTGAGACCTAATGGATGGCTGAGACCTAATGGATGGCTGAGACCTAATGGATGGCTGAGACCTAATGGATGGCTGAGACCTAATGGATGGCTGAGACCTAATGGATGGCTGAGACCTAATGGATGAGCTGAGAGTCCTAATGGATGGCTGAGACCTAATGGATGGCTGAGACCTAATGGATGGCTGAGACCTAATGGATGGCTGAGACCTAATGGATGGCTGAGACCTAATGGATGGCTGAGACCTAATGGATGGCTGAGACCTAATGGATGGCTGAGTCCTAACAACTGAAGAGAGTGAATGGCTGAGTCCTAACAACTGAAGAGAGTGAATGGCTGAGTCCTAACAACTAATGGATGGCTGAGTCCTAACAACTGAAGATGAACTGGTCCTAACAACTGAAGAGATGAATGGCTGAGTCCTAATGGATGACGTGAGTCCTAACAACTGAAGAGGGAGCAATGGCTGAGTCCTAACACTGAAGAGAGTGAATGGTTGAGTCCTAATGGATGACTGAGACCTAATGAAGAGATGATGGCTGAGTCCTAACAACTGAAGAGAGTGAATGGCTGAGTCTTCTAAATGGCATGACTGAGTCTAACAACTGAAGAGAGTGAATGGCTGAGTCCTAACAACTGAAGAGAGTGAATGGCTGAGTCCTAACAACTGAAGAGAGCAGTGAATGGCTGAGTCCTAACAACTGAAGAGAGTGAATGGCTGAGTCTCTAATGGATGACTGAGTCCTAACAACTGAAGAGTGAATGGCTGAGTCCTAACAACTGAAGAGAGTGAATGGACTTTTGAAAGGATATCTTCACACTTCCCTTGATATTCACTCAGCAGGTGACTGAAAAAAAAAAGTTAAACAGATGACATTAGTAGCCTACCGTTTCTAAAACATACTAGTCATTCACTCACCTGTTACATTAAACATGGTAGGCCTAGCTCCATAGCTACATGGTAGGGCCTAGCTCCATAGCCCATGGTAGGCCTAGCTCCATAGCTACATGGTAGGCCCTAGCTCCATAGCTACATGGTAGGCCTAGCTCCATAGCTACATGGTAGGCCTAGCTCCATAGCTACATGGTAGGCCTAGCTCCATAGCTACATGGTAGGCCTAGCTCCATCAGCTAGCTACATCAGATGAGTCTATGGGTCCTAATAGTCAGTCAAACCAGGCACGGGTCAATGACAACACTGTTGCTGCTCTGTGACATGTGTAGCAGACAGGCCTATAGCTTTGACGTCGTGTCTGGTTCCGTTTCCACACGGATGTTTATTGACAAGTGGAATGAAACTGGAATCAGAATTCAGACGATGCACGTTTGTTTTCAACTTCCAGGGAACCAGACTACGGAGTTCGTTTGAATAGCCCTCCACCCTGAGTATATATGTGTAGTTAACTGTTTGATTGAATAGCCCCCACCCTGAATATATATGTAGTTAACTGTTTGATTGAATAGCCCCCCACCCTGAGTATATATGTAGTTAACTGTTTGATTGAATAGCCCCCCACCCTGAGTATATATGTAGTTAGTTAGCTGTTTGATTGAATAGCCCCCCACCCTGAGTATAGCTGTTTAGAATAGCCCCCCACCCTGAGTTAGCTGTTTGATTGAATAGCCCCCCACCCTGAGTATATATGTAGTTAACTGTTTGATTGAATAGCCCCCCCACCCTGAGTATATATGTAGTTAGTTTGTTTGATTGAATAGCCCTGTTTGATTGAATAGCCCCACTGTTTGATTGAATAGCCCCCCACCCTGAGTATATATGTAGTTAACTGTTTGATTGAATAGCCCCCCCACCCTGAGTATTATGTAGTTGAATAGCCCCCCACCCTGAGTATATATGTAGTTAGTTAACTGTTTGATTGAATAGCCCCCCACCCTGAGTATATATGTAGTTAGCTGTTTGATTGAATAGCCCCCACCCTGAGTATATATGTAGTTAACTGTTTGATTGAATAGCCCCCCACCCTGAGTATATATGTAGTTAACTGTTTGATTGAATAGCCCCCACCCTGAGTATATATGTAGTTAACTGTTTGATTGAATAGCCCCCCACCCTGAGTATATATGTAGTTAACTGTTTGATTGAATAGCCCCCACCCTGAGTATATATGTAGTTAACTGTTTGATTGAATAGCCCCCACCCTGAGTATATATAGTTAGTTAACTGTTTGATTGAATAGCCCCCCCTGAGTATATATGTGTAGTTAGCTGTTTGATTGAATAGCCCCCACCCTGAGTATATATGTAGTTTGCTGTTTGATTGAATAGCCCCCACCTGAGTATATATATGTAGTTAACTGTTTGATTGAATAGCCCCCCACCCTGAGTATATATGTAGTTAGCTGTTTGATTGAATAGCCCCCACCCTGAGTATATATGTAGTTAACTGTTTGATTGAATAGCCCCCACCCTGAGTATATATGTAGTTAACTGTTTGATTGAATAGCCCCCACCCTGAGTGTAGTTAGCTGTTTGATTGAATAGCCCCCACCCCTGAGTATATATGTAGTTAACTGTTTGATTGAATAGCCCCCCACCCTGGAGTATATGAGTAATATGAATAGTGAGTTAGTTAACTGTTTGATTGAATAGCCCCCACCCTGAGTATATATGTAGTTAACTGTTTGATTGAATAGCCCCCACCCTGAGTATATATGTAGTTAACTGTTTGATTGAATAGCCCCCACCCTGAGTATATATGTAGTTAGCTGTTTTTGATTGAATAGCCCCCCACCCTGAGTATATATGTAGTTAACTGTTTGATTGAATAGCCCCCACCCTGAGTATATATGTAGTTAACTGTTTGATTGAATAGCCCCCCACCCTGAGTATATATGTAGTTAACTGTTTGATTGAATAGCCCCCCACCCTGAGTATATATGTAGTTAACTGTTTGATTGAATAGCCCCCACCCTGAGTATATATGTAGTTAACTGTTTGATTGAATAGCCCCCACCCTGAGTATATATGTTAGTTAGCTGTTTGATTGAATAGCCCCCACCCTGAGTATATATGTAGTTAACCCCCTGAGTATATGTCGTTTAGGTTCTGATTGAATAGATTTCACCCTGAGTATATATGTAGTTAACTGTTTGATTGAATAGCCCCCACCCTGAGTATATATGTAGTTAACTGTTTGATTGAATAGCCCCCCCACCTGAGTATGTATTAGTTAACAGTTTGATTGAATAGCCCCCCACCTTCTGAGTATATAGTAGTTAACTGTTTGATTGAATTGAGATTGAATAGAATAGCCCCCCACCCTGAGTATATATGTAGTTAGCTGTTTGATTGAATAGCCCCCCCACCCTGAGTATATATGTAGTTAACTGTTTGATTGAATAGCCCCCCACCCTGAGTATATATGTAGTTAACTGTTTGATTGAATAGCCCCCCACCCTGAGTATATATGTAGTTAACTGTTTGATTGAATAGCCCCACCCTGAGTATATATGTAGTTAGCTGTTTGATTGAATAGCCCCCCCACCCTGAGTATATATGTAGTTAACTGTTTGATTGAATAGCCCCCACCCACAAGCCCCCCCCACCCTTATATGTAGTTAACTGTTTGATTGAATAGCCCCCACCCTGGAGTATATTATATGTAGTTAGCTGTTTGATTGGAATAGGGCACCCTGAGTACATATTGTAGTTAACTGTTTGATTGAATAGCGAGTATACATATTAATCATTCTAGTTAACCCCCACCCTGAGTAAGTTATGTGGTTTTTGTTTAGTATGTAGTTAACTGTTTTTTGAATAGCCCCCCACCCTGAGTATATATGTAGTTAGTTAGCTGTTTGATTGAATAGCCCCCTCACCCTGAGTATATATGTAGTTAGCTGTTTGATTGAATAGCCCCCCACCCTGGAGTATATATGTAGTTAACTGTTTGATTGAATAAATCTACTGGAGATGTCTTGTTAACTGTTTGATTGAAATAGCCCCCACCCTGAGTATATATGTAGTTAACTGTTTGATTGAATATCTGTTTGATTTTTTGTAGTTAACTGTTTTTGAATAGCCCCCCACCCTGGAGTATATATGTATTAATCATTGATTGAATATAAACACCCTGAGTATATATGTAGTTAGCTGTGTTTAGGGGCCTGTACAGACTCATCTCATCACACAAGTCTAATAACGTTAGTTACTTAATTGGAGTCAATCGTTTTCTGTTTCAAACCAGGAGAGCTGCCACATATTCGTTTAGGTTCTACAATGAGAGAGAGCATGGATTGTCCGTCAGTATAGTTTGTTGAATGAAATATTAGCTAAGAATCTTTTCTCCATGTTTGAACAAGGTTGACCAGTAGCCAGAGCCTTTTCTCCTCACCTGGTGAAGCACAGTGCAGTTTTGACAGCTCCAGTTGTTGCTTGAAGCGAATTTGGAAAGATTCTCAACCCGGCATCATGATAAGTTACTGTCCAAGTATCCCAAACTAGTAATGTCAAAAATATGTCATTAAATAAACTACTGACATTAAAAACACAAACACTTGACAACAAATTCGGCATGACGCAAACGCACTGTCCCATAATGAATCAACATCCGTTAAACACGGGTTGTTCTATAGAAATGCCGGTATGAAAAAGTCAGACCTTAGCGATATCTTTTTTCAGATTTTTTATATATTACATGTTTGTATTATTATTATAAGCAACAAATTAATACAAAAAGTCCACGGTGGAACACAAGCACATATAAAGAATATCCCAAGGACAATGGGCTAGGGGAGGGGCTGGAGGCGGGGCTGGGGGGGGGCCGGGGGCGGGGCTTGGGGGTATAATTATCACGTTACACAAGGACCTTCAGGGGAATATACACGTTAATCATTCTAACAGCTTATTTGTTGTATTTAATTGTCTTAAAATAAAGTTCCATTTATTTTTGACCAAATGTAAACTAAATGTATGGTGTTTTGTTTGTACATTTACATTTGTGAATATGGCCAAAAGAATAATGAAATTAATTGTTTCAACTTATTTCTATCGTAGGTAAAGAATCAACATCATCTTCCACAACAGTGTAAAATCCTCATAAATGTGTTTGATTGTTGAATCTACTGATGTCTTAGAATCAGATTCCTTAAATCCATAAAATACCGAAAAGATACAACACTGTTTCTGGCTGGTCATTACAAAAGGTATAATTTGAATTTATATTTTTCTTAAAACTTCTTCATGATATTGTGGTTGGCATGGATAATATGTATTAATCATTTTAAAAGAAACATCCTCAGTTAATTTTGTTAATATGTAGGTATGTGTATGGCAATATCCAAACATTTTGTAACAGACATGACTGTAATAAAACTTTGGATAAGCGTCCAATATGGCATGATATGAGGTATAGAATCAACATCCTGTTGAAACAAGGTTCCTATAGTTCTATTGTTGTTGAATGGACCAACATGAGGTATAGAATCAACATCCTGTTGAAACAAGGTTCCTATAGTTCTATTGTTGTTGAATGGACCAACATGAGGTATAGAATCAACATCCTGTTGAAACAAGGTTCCTATAGTTCTATTGTTGTTGAATGGACCAACATGACATGAGATATAGAATCAACATCCTGTTGAAACAAGGTTCCTATAGTTCTATTGTTGTTGAATGGACCAACATGAGGTATAGAATCAACATCCTGTTGAAACAAGGTTCCTATAGATCTATTGTTGTTGAATGGACCAACATGAAATAGAATCAACATCCTGTTGAAACAAGGTTCCTATAGTTCTAGGTATGTTCTGAACAGTGAGGTCTTGACAGAAAACTCATCTTTCCTGCTGATGAGTCAACATGGTCCTTAATTGTTGAACAGGTATGCTGATGAGTCAACTGGTTAATCGAGGGTCAGGTCTTGACAGGGTCACGTGGGTATTGACGGGGTCAGGGTCAGGTCTTGACGGGGTCAGGTCTTGACAGGGTCAGGTCTTGAGGTCAGGTCTTGACGGGGTCAGGTCTTGACGGGGTCAGGTCTTGACGGGGTCAGGTCTTGACAGGGTCAGGTCTTGACAGTCAGGGTCAGGTCTTGACAGGGTCAGGGTCAGGGTCAGGGTCTTGACGAGGTCAGGTCTTGACGGGGTCAGGTCTTGACAGAGTCAGGTCTTGACAGGGTCAGGTCTTGACGGGGTCAGGTCTTGACAGGGTCAGGGTCAGGTCTTGACGGGGTCAGGTCTTGACAGGGTCAGGTCTTGACGAGGGGTCACAGGGTCTTGACGGGGTCAGGTCTTGACGGGGTCAGGTCTTGACAGGGGGGTCAGGTCTTGACGGGTCAGGTATTGACGGGGTCAGGTATTGACGGGGTCAGGTATTGACGAGGTCAGGTCTTGACGGGGTCAGGTCTTGACGGGGTCAGGTCTTGACAGGTTCCTGAATAATACAGCAACACCAGAGGGAATGGCATCTAAAACAATCGCAACATCTTTAGGTGTTACAGGGATCTTGTAAAGGAATAAGAATTCCTTATAACTAAGTAAAAGACCCTCTGCATTTACCAGTTGGCTCACCAATAGCATATTATTTTAGAACCAATATTCTAAGATCAAAGTGGTATTTTTATACAATATGTCCTGATTATTCCATAAATACAATCTGTGCTTATAAATGAAGGACCGTGACAAGAACACTTGCTGATGAAGAACAGAGAGCTTCACTAGAAAACATGCTGATGAAGAACAGAGAGCTTCACTAGAAAACATGCTGATGAAAAACAGAGAGCTTCACTAGAAAACATGCTGATGAAAAACAGAGAGCTTCACTAGAAAACATGCTGATGAAAAACAGAGAGCTTCACTAGAAAACATGCTGATGAAGAACAGAGAGCTTCACTAGAAAACATGCTGATGAAGAACAGAGAGCTTCACTAGAAAACATGCTGATGAAAAACAGAGAGCTTCACTAGAAAACATGCTGATGAAGAACAGAGAGCTTCACTAGAAAACATGCTGATGAAAAACAGAGCTTCACTAGAAAACATGCTGATGAAAAACAGAGAGCTTCACTAGAAAACATGCTGATGAAAAACAGAGAGTTTCACTAGAAAACATGCTGATGAAAAACAGAGAGCTTCACTAGAAAACATGCTGATGAAGAACAGAGAGCTTCACTAGAAAACATGCTGATGAAAAACAGAGAGCTTCACTAGAAAACATGCTGATGAAAAACAGAGTTTCACTAGAAAACATGCTGATGAAAAACAGAGTTTCACTAGAACTTTGACAATATTCTAATTCCAAACCAACAGGACGTGAAGCCACAGAAAGCAGAGAACACAGGAGTACAGTTCCACAGTGAGTCTTCTTAGGAATTGTTTTATCCAATTGATCTCAAAAGGTGTATTTAAGGTAGTAAAGGTGTTCATTACAACAGCTTTCCTAACGAACAGGGAGTTTCTCCACAGACAGTTGAAAAGCATCTGTTCTATCTCCTTGGTTATTTTACCGTCAAGATATAAAGATAGAGTGGCCTGTTAGTCTAGAGATACCTTCAGCCTTGGTTATTAGGACTCTTCCTTTTAAAAGAGAAGTCCCTCTGTAGCCATTGATTTAGCCATAAAGATAGAGTGGCCGATGTTAGTCAGGAGATACCTTCAGCCTTGGTTATTAGGACTCTTCCTTTTAAAAGAGAAGTCCCTCTTAGCCATTGATTTAGCCATAAAGATAGAGTGGCCGTATGTTAGTCTAGAGATACCTTCAGCCTTGGTTATTAGGACTCTTCCTTTTAAAGAGAAGTCCCTCTGTAGCCATTGATTTAGCCATAAAGATAGAGTGGCCGTATGTTAGTCTAGAGATACCTTCAGCCTTGGTTATTAGGACTCTTCCTTTTAAAGAGAAGTCCCTCTGTAGCCATTGATTTAGCCATAAGGATAGAGCACCATATGTTAGTCTAGAGATACCTTCAGCCTTGGTTATTAGGACTCTTCCTTTTAAAAGAGAAGTCCCTCTGTAGCCATTGATTTAGCTTCTTCTGTTGAAAAAAGAATAAGATGGTTTAAATGTAGTAAAGCCTGTAGACTTCTGATCCTTATGCCTAAATATGTCATATATTATTTCACTGGAAAACCATCATATGTCCAATCTTTGACAGCCATGAGTTCACATGTTGTTAAGACATAATACATGACACGTCACATTGTTCGAAATGGTAATCTGACTCGTGTCTTTCAGAACAAGTGTAGTATCGTCAGCCAGCTGGATTATAATAATCGCTTTACCATCTACGGAAATACCTTGTACTGGACTATTTAAATCATTTGTAAGAAGTTGGGTGATTAATAGAAACAGATACAGTGAGATAGGACGAGTTGACCTAGTTCCTCTCTTCAACTCAAATCTAGGTGAGGGGCCATGTTTCACTTTGATAGAGCTGTTACCATTCGTATAGAGAGTTTTAATAGCCTGACAGAAAAAATTCCCCAAAGCCAAATGTCTCAAGGGAGTGGAAGAGGAACTGATGCTCTACTGTGTCAAATGCTTTATTATAATAATACGAAGCTATCCACTATTATCAGGTCTGAGTAGTCAATAAAGATCATACGAAGCTATCCACTGTTATCAGGTCTGAGTAGTCAATAAAGATCATACGAAGCTATCCACCGTTATCAGGTCTGAGTAGTCAATAAAGATCATACGAAGCTATCCACCGTTATCAGGTCTGAGTAGTCAATAAAGATCATACGAAGCTATCCACCGTTATCAGGTCTGAGTAGTCAATAAAGATCATACGAAGCTATCCACTGTTATCAGGTCTGAGTAGTCAATAAAGATCATACGAAGCTATCCACTGTTATCAGGTCTGAGTAGTCAATAAAGATCATACGAAGCTATCCACTGTTATCAGGTCTGAGTAGTCAATAAAAATAATACGAAGCTATCCACCGTTATCAGGTCTGAGTAGTCAATAAAGATCATACGAAGCTATCCACCGTTATCAGGTCTGAGTAGTCAATAAAGATCATACGAAGCTATCCACCGTTATCAGGTTTGAGTAGTCAATAAAGATCATACGAAGCTATCCACCGTTATCAGGTCTGAGTAGTCAATAAAGATCATACGAAGCTATCCACTGTTATCAGGTCTGAGTAGTCAATAAAGATCATACGAAGCTATCCACTGTTATCAGGTTTGAGTAGTCAATAAATATCATACGAAGCTATCCACCGTTATCAGGTCTGAGTAGTCAATAAAGATCATACGAAGCTATCCACCGTTATCAGGTCTGAGTAGTCAATAAAGATCATACGAAGCTATCCACCGTTATCAGGTCTGAGTAGTCAATAAAGATCATACGAAGCTATTCACTGTTATCAGGTCTGAGTAGTCAATAAAGATCATACGAAGCTATCCACTGTTATCAGGTCTGAGTAGTCAATAAAGATCATACGAAGCTATCCACCGTTATCAGGTCTGAGTAGTCAATAAAGATCATACGAAGCTATCCACTGTTATCAGGTCTGAGTAGTCAATAAAGATCATACGAAGCTATCCACCGTTATCAGGTCTGAGTAGTCAATAAATATCATACGAAGCTATCCACTGTTATCAGGTCTGAGTAGTCAAGTATGTCTACTACTAGTCTGTTATTGTTAGAAATATGTCTGTTCCTCATAAGGCCAGTCTGTGTTTCATCAATGATTGCATCCAGTACTTCTTTAATTATTTGTGCAAGTAGTAAGGCTAATATCGTGTAGTCATTATTGTGTCTGGAACCTGTTTTGTTACTCCAAGCAAATGATCTGTCGGCCAGAAACCTCTCCTCCATATATCAGTAAGATCAAACTTTTCTGTAAAAAAGTGTCATGTTTTGTCTTAGATTGTCTTGTCATTTTGGCTTTTCCCTCTGTTCATTTTCCCCCTGCTGGTCTTTTTAGGTTCGTTCCCCTTTTTCTCTCTCCCTTCCTCTCTCTCTTCTCTCTATCGTTCCGTTCCTGCTCCCAGCTGTTCCTATTCCCCTAATCAATCATTTAGTCTTCCCACACCTGTTCCCTATTCTTTGCCCTGATTAGAGTCCCTATTTCTCTCCTTGTTTTCCGTTCCTGCCCTGTCGGATCCTTGTCTATTGTTCACCGTGCTGTGTCTGTGTATCGCCCTGTCGTGTCGTGTTTCCCTCAGATGCTGCATGGAGAGCAGGTGTCTGAGTCTGCTAGGTTCAAGTGCCTTCCCGAGGCAACCTGCAGTTCTTGATCGAGTCTCCAGTCTGTTCTCGTCATTACGAGTGGAATTATGTCTTATGTTTGTATTTTTACTTTACTGGATTAAAGACTCTGTTTTCGCCAAGTCGCTTTTGGGTCCTCATTCACCTGCATGACAGAAGGATCCGACCAAAGAATGGACCCAGCGACTACAGACGTTCGTAACACTGCCGTCGAGATCCAAGGAGCCATGCTCGGCAGACACGAGCAGGAATTGTCTGCTGCTCGCCATGCCGTGGAGAACCTGGCCGCTCAGGTTTCCGACCTCTCTGGACAGTTCCAGAGTCTTCGTCTCGTGCCACCTGTTACTTCCTGGCCTGCCGAGCCTCCGGAACCTAGGGTTAATAACCCACCTTGCTACTCCGGGCAGCCCACGGAGTGCCGCTCCTTTCTCACTCAGTGTGATATTGTGTTCTCTCTCCAACCCAACACATACTCTAGCGAGAGAGCTCGGGTTGCTTACGTCATTTCACTCCTTACTGGCCGGGCTCGAGAGTGGGGCACAGCTATCTGGGAGGCAAGGGCTGATTGTTCAAACAATTACCAGAACTTTAAAGAGGAGATGATTCGGGTTTTTGACCGTTCAGTTTTTGGTAGGGAGGCTTCTAGGGCCCTGGCTTCCCTATGCCAAGGTGATCGATCCATAACGGATTACTCTATAGAGTTTCGCACTCTTGCTGCCTCTAGTGACTGGAACGAGCCGGCGCTGCTCGCTCGTTTTCTGGAGGGACTCCACGCAGTGGTCAAAGATGAGATTCTCTCTCGGGAGGTTCCTTCCAGTGTGGACTCTTTGATTGCTCTCGCCATCCGCATAGAACGACGGGTAGATCTTCGTCACCAAGCTTGTGGAAGAGAGCTCGCGTCAACGGTGTTTCCCTGCTCCGCATCGCAACCATCTCCCTCCTCTGGCTCAGAGACTGAGCCCATGCAGCTGGGAGGTATTCGCATCTCGACTAAGGAGAGGAACGGAGGATCACCAACCGCCTGTGCCTCTATTGCGGATTTGATGGACATTTTGTCAATTCATGTCCAGTAAAGGTCAGAGCTCATCAGTAAGCGGAGGGCTACTGGTGAGCGCTACTACTCAGGTCTCTTCATCTAGATCCTGTACTACTATGTCGGTCCATCTACGCTGGACCGGTTCGGGTGCTACATGCAGTGCCTTGATTGACTCGGGGGCTGAGGGTTGTTTCATGGACGAAGCATGGGCTCGGAAACATGACATTCCTTTCAGACAGTTAGACAAGCCTACGCCCATGTTTGCCTTAGATGGTAGTCATCTTCCCAGTATCAGATTTGAGACACTACCTTTAACTCTCACAGTATCTGGTAACCACAGTGAGACTATTTCTTTTTTGATTTTTCGTTCACCTTTTACACCTGTTGTTTTGGGTCATCCCTGGCTAGTATGTCATAATCCTTCTATTAATTGGTCTAGTAATTCTATCCTATCCTGGAACGTTTCTTGTCATGTGAAGTGTTTAATGTCTGCCATCCCTCCCATTTCTTCTGTCCCCACTTCTCAGGAGGAACCTGGCGATTTGACAGGAGTGCCGGAGGAATATCATGATCTGCGCACGGTCTTCAGTCGGTCCCGAGCCAACTCCCTTCCTCCTCACCGGTCGTATGATTGTAGTATTGATCTCCTTCCGGGGACCACTCCTCCTCGGGGTAGACTATACTCTCTGTCGGCTCCCGAACGTAAGGCTCTCGAGGATTATTTATCTGTGTCTCTTGACGCCGGTACCATAGTGCCTTCTTCCCTCTCCGGCCGGGGCGGGCTTCTTTTTGTTAAGAAGAAGGACGGTACTCTGCGCCCTGCGTGGATTATCGAGGGCTGAATGACATAACGGTTAAGAATCGTTATCCGCTTCCCCTTATGTCATCAGCCTTCGAGATTCTGCAGGAGCCAGGTGCTTTACTAAGTTGGACCTTCGTAACGCTTACCATCTCGTGCGCATCAGAGAGGGGGACGAGGAAAACGGCGTTTAACACTCCGTTAGGGCATTTTGAGTACCGGGTTCTGCCGTTTGGTCTCGCCAATGCGCCAGCTGTTTTTCAGGCATTAGTTAATGATGTTCTGAGAGACATGCTGAACATCTTTGTTTTTGTCTATCTTGACGATATCCTGATTTTTTCACCGTCACTCGAGATTCATGTTCAGCACGTTCGACGTGTTCTACAGCGCCTTTTAGAGAATTGTCTCTACGTGAAGGCTGAGAAGTGCTCTTTTCATGTCTCCTCCGTTACTTTTCTCGGTTCCGTTATTTCCGCTGAAGGCATTCAGATGGATTCCGTTAAGGTCCAAGCTGTCAGTGATTGGCCCGTTCAAGGTCACGTGTCGAGTTGCAGCGCTTTCTAGGTTTCGCTAATTTCTATCGGCGTTTCATTCGTAATTTCGGTCAAGTTGCTGCCCCTCTCACAGCTCTTACTTCTGTCAAGACGTGTTTTAAGTGGTCCGGTTCCGCCCAGGAGCTTTTGATCTTCTAAAAGAACGTTTTACGTCCGCTCCTATCCTCGTTACTCTGACGTCACTAGACAATTCATTGTCGAGGTTGACGCTTCAGAGGTAGGCGTGGGAGCCATTCTATCCCAGCGCTTCCAGTCTGACGATAAGGTTCATCCTTGCGCTTATTTTTCTCATCGCCTGTCGCCATCTGAACGCAACTATGATGTGGGTAACCGCGAACTGCTCGCCATCCGCTTAGCCCTAGGCGAATGGCGACAGTGGTTGGAGGGGGCGACCGTTCCTTTGTCGTTTGGACAGACCATAAGAACCTTGAGTACATCCGTTCTGCCAAACGACTTAATGCCCGTCAAGCTCGTTGGGCGTTGTTTTCGCTCGTTTCGAGTTTGTGATTTCTTACCGTCCGGGTAGCAAAAACACCAAGCCTGATGCCTTATCCCGTCTGTTTAGTTCTTCTGTGGCTTCTACTGATCCCGAGGGGATTCTTCCTTATGGGCGTGTTGTCGGGTTGACAGTCTGGGAATTGAAAGACAGGTTAAGAAGCACTCACGCACACTGCGTCGCCGCGCGCTTGTCCTAGTAACCTCCTTTTCGTTCCTGTTTCCACTCGTCTGGCTGTTCTTCAGTGGGCTCACTCTGCCAAGTTAGCTGGTCATCCCGGTGTTCGAGGCACTCTTGCGTCTATTCGCCAGCGCTTTTGGTGGCCGACTCAGGAGCGTGACACGCGCCGTTTCGTGGCTGCTTGTTCGGACTGCACGCAGACTAAGTCGGGTAACTCTCCTCCTGCCGGTCGTCTCAGACCGCTCCCCATTCCTTCTCGACCATGGTCTCACATCGCCCTAGACTTCATTACCGGTCTGCCTTTGTCTGCGGGGAAGACTGTGATTCTTACGGTTGTCGATAGGTTCTCTAAGGCGGCACATTTCATTCCTCGCTAAACTTCCTTCCGCTAAGGAGACGGCACAAATCATCATCGAGAATGTGTTCAGAATTCATGGCCTCCCGTTAGACGCCGTTTCAGACAGAGGCCCGCAATTCACGTCACAGTTTTGGAGGGAGTTCTGTCGTTTGATTGGTGCGTCCGTCAGTCTCTCTTCCGGGTTTCATCCCCAGTCTAACGGTCAAGCAGAGAGGGCCAATCAGACGATTGGTCGCATACTACGCAGCCTTTCTTTCAGAAACCCTGCGTCTTGGGCAGAACAGCTCCCCTGGGCAGAATACGCTCACAACTCGCTTCCTTCGTCTGCTACCGGGTTATCTCCGTTTCAGAGTAGTCTGGGTTACCAGCCTCCTCTGTTCTCTTCCCAGCTTGCCGAGTCCAGCGTTCCCTCCGCTCAAGCGTTTGTCCAACGTTGTGAGCGCACCTGGAGGAGGGTGAGGTCTGCACTTTGCCGTTACAGGGCACAGACTGTGAGAGCCGCCAATAAACGCAGGATTAAGAGTCCAAGGTATTGTTGCGGCCAGAGAGTGTGGCTTTCCACTCGCAACCTTCCTCTTACGACAGCTTCTCGTAAGTTGACTCCGCGGTTCATTGGTCCGTTCCGTGTCTCCCAGGTCGTCAATCCTGTCGATGTGCGACTGCTTCTTCCGCGACATCTTCGTCGCGTCCATCCTGTCTTCCATGTCTCCTGTGTCAAGCCCTTTCTTCGCACCCCGTTCGTCTTCCCCCCCCCTCCCGTCCTTGTCGAGAGCGCACCTATTTACAAGGTACGTAGGATCATGGACATGCGTTCTCGGGACGGGGTCACCAATACTTAGTGGATTGGGAGGGTTACGGTCCTGAGGAGAGGAGTTGGGTTCCGTCTCGGGACGTGCTGGACCGTTCACTCATTGATGATTTCCTCCGTTGCCGCCAGGATTCCTCCTCGAGTGCGCCAGGAGGCGCTCGGTGAGTGGGGGGTACTGTCATGTTTTGTCTTAGATTGTCTTGTCATTTTGGCTTTTCCCTCTGTTCATTTTCCCCTGCTGGTCTTTTTAGGTTCGTTCCCCTTTTTCTCTCTCCCTTCCTCTCTCTCTTCTCTCTATCGTTCCGTTCCTGCTCCCAGCTGTTCCTATTCCCCTAATCAATCATTTAGTCTTCCCACACCTGTTCCCTATTCTTTGCCCTGATTAGAGTCCCTATTTCTCTCCTTGTTTTCCGTTCCTGCCCTGTCGGATCCTTGTCTATTGTTCACCGTGCTGTGTCTGTGTATCGCCCTGTCGTGTCGTGTTTCCCTCAGATGCTGCGTGGAGAGCAGGTGTCTGAGTCTGCTAGGTTCAAGTGCCTTCCCGAGGCAACCTGCAGTTCTTGATCGAGTCTCCAGTCTGTTCTCGTCGTTACGAGTGGAATTATGTCTTATGTTTGTATTTTTACTTTACT
>NW_025751106.1:0-16495 GCF_021184085.1 Oncorhynchus gorbuscha
TGAATACTTTCTGAAGGCACTTTATATTCCCCATTTGAACAACAGATTTTGTTCCGTACTGGTGGAAATGGTCCTGCTGTAATCATTATGAGATACAAGGAAATGTCTCTGAGAGCACATACTGAACCTTTAATAGGGCCTGCTAGGAGTGTTCTGTCTTCCCTCGCCGCAGAGTTATGGAAAACATTTCCATACTCAGAGAAACTTAGGATGGTTGTATCAATGATGGAGACAAATAAGACAGTTATATCAATGATGGAGACAAATAAGACAGTTGTATCAATGATGGAGACAAATAAGACGGTTGTATAAATGATGGACACAAATAAGACGGTTGTATCAATGATGGAGACAAATAAGACGGTTGTATAAATGATGGAGACAAATAAGACGGTTGTATAAATGATGGAGACAAATAAGACGGTTGTATAAATGATGGAGACAAATAAAACGGTTGTATAAATGATGGAGACAAATAAGACGGTTTTATAAATGATGGACACAAATAACACAGTTGTATAAATGATGGAGACAAATAAGACGGTTGTATAAATGATGGAGACAAATAAGACGGTTGTATAAATGATGGAGACAAATAAGACGGTTGTATAAATGATGGAGACAAATAAGACGGTTGTATAAATGATGGAGACAAATAAGACGGTTGTATAAATGATGGAGACAAATAAGACGGTTGTATAAATGATGGAGACAAATAAGACGGTTGTATAAATGATGGAGACAAATAAGACGGTTGTATAAATGATGGACACAAATAAGACGGTTGTATAAATGATGGAGACAAATAAGACGGTTGTATAAATGATGGACACAAATAAGACGGTTGTATAAATGATGGAGACAAATAAGACGGTTGTATAAATGTAAGACGGTTGTCTAAATGATGGAGACAAATAAGAAGGTTGTATAAATGATGGAGACAAATAAGACGGTTGTATAAATAATAGAGACAAATAAGACGGTTGTATAAATGATGGACACAAATAAGACGGTTGTATAAATGATGGAGACAAATAAGACGGTTGTATAAATGTAAGACGGTTGTATAAATGATGGAGACAAATAAGAAGGTTGTATAAATGATGGAGACAAATAAGACGGTTGTATAAATAATGGAGACAAATAAGACGGTTGTATAAATGATGGACACAAATAAGACGGTTGTATAAATAATGGAGACAAATAAGACGGTTGTATAAATGATGGAGACAAATAAGACGGTTGTATAAATGATGGAGACAAATAAGACGGTTGTATAAATGATGGAGACAAATAAGACGGTTGTATAAATGATGGAGACAAATAAGACGGTTGTATAAATGATGGACACAAATAAGACGGTTGTATAAATGATGGAGACAAATAAGACGGTTGTATAAATGTAAGACGGTTGTATAAATGATGGACACAAATAAGACGGTTGTATAAATGATGGAGACAAATAAGACGGTTGTATAAATGTAAGACGGTTGTATAAATGATGGAGACAAATAAGAAGGTTGTATAAATGATGGAGACAAATAAGACGGTTGTATAAATGATGGAGACAAATAAGACGGTTGTATAAATGATGGAGACAAATAAGACGGTTGTATAAATGATGGAGACAAATAAGACGGTTGTATAAATGATGGACACAAATAAGACGGTTGTATAAATGATGGAGACAAATAAGACGGTTGTATAAATGTAAGACGGTTGTATAAATGATGGACACAAATAAGACGGTTGTATAAATGATGGAGACAAATAAGACGGTTGTATAAATGTAAGACGGTTGTATAAATGATGGAGACAAATAAGAAGGTTGTATAAATGATGGAGACAAATAAGACGGTTGTATAAATAATGGAGACAAATAAGACGGTTGTATAAATGATGGACACAAATAAGACGGTTGTATAAATAATGGAGACAAATAAGACGGTTGTATAAATGATGGAGACAAATAAGACGGTTGTATAAATGATGGAGACAAATAAGACGGTTGTATAAATGATGGAGACAAATAAGACGGTTGTATAAATGATGGAGACAAATAAGACGGTTGTATAAATGATGGAGAGAAATAAGACGGTTGTATAAATGACTTTCCCACATAAGTCTAACTAACCTACACTTAGGAAAAAAGGTTACAAAGGGGCTCTGCAGTTGTCCCCATAGTTTAGCCCTTTTTGGTTCCAGTTAGAACTCTTTTTGGTTCCAGGTATAATTATTTTGGGTTCCAAAGGCTTCTACCTGGAACAGAAATTGTTTCTTCAATGGGGGCAGCCGAAGAACCCTTTTTGGATAGCACCTTTTTTTCTAGGAGTGTAAGATGAATCATGAGTGAGCTTGTTTGAACGTGCAGTTAGTGGTAAATAGACCTCATGACTGTCACGTTCTGACCTTTATTTCCTGTGTTTTGTATTTAGTTAGTATGGTCAGGGTGTGAGTTGGGTGGGCAGTCTATGTTTGTTTTTCTATGATTTGGGTATTTCTATGTTTCGGCCTAGTATGGTTCTCAATCAGAGGCAGGTGTCATTAGTTGTCTCTGATTGAGAATCATACTTAGGTAGCCTTTCACCAGAAAACCCTTACAATGACAGCCTATTCACATTCATTCTAAGGCTCGGATTGTAACTATGTTAGTGACAGACATACATCCTTTGCTTCTGAGACAAAGATGGAGTTCGGCTAAATCATAGTCTGGTGCCATAAGCTACCTATCCAACAACAACAAAATAGCAAAAACAGTGATAATTTCCCAGGGCCCTTTATAATGACTCATCCATCCTCAACAACATCAATTTATCAAGCATTACTGATCTA
The DNA here is from genome assembly GCF_021184085.1 of Oncorhynchus gorbuscha. NCBI lineage: Eukaryota > Metazoa > Chordata > Actinopteri > Salmoniformes > Salmonidae > Oncorhynchus > Oncorhynchus gorbuscha. The sequence goes on from NW_025751106.1 coordinate 2,833, forward strand.
CCCCATCCAGCTGTCTGATAATGAAGGGTGAGAGAGAGGAAGGAAGGGAGGGAGGGAGGGTGAGACAGAGAGAGGGAGGGACAGAGGGAGGGAAGGAGAGGGAGGGACAGAGGGACGGAGAGGAGAGAGAGGGAGGGACGGAGGGGGGAATAGATACCAGCAGGTGTATACACTACATGACCAAAAGTACATGGACACCTGCTTGTGGAACATCTCATTTCAAAATCATGGCCATTAATATGCAGTTTGTCCCCCTTTGCTGCTATAACAACCTACACTATTATGGGAAGGCTTTCCACTAGATGTTGGAACATTACTACCAGGACTACCAGGATACTATATGCCCAACAACACTACGTATCCAAAACTATACTATATGTCCAACAACACTACATGTCCAAAACAATACTATATGTCCAACAACACTACATGTCCAAAACTATACTATATGTCCAACAACACTACATGTCCAAAACTATACTATATGTCCAACAACACTACATGTTCAAAACTATACTATATGTCCAACAACACTACATGTCCAAAACTATACTATATGTCCAACAACACTACATGTCCAAAACAATACTATATGTCCAACAACACTACATGTCCAAAACTTTACTATATGTCCAACAACACTACATGTCCGAAACTATACTACATGTCCAAAACTATACTATATGTCCAAAAACACTACATGTCCAAAAGTATCTCTGATCACCCACCTAAAATACAGTACTGATCGACCACCTAAAATACAATACTGATTACCCATTTCCAATACAGTACTGATCAGTCACTTAAAATACAGTACTGTTCACCCACCTAAATTACAGTACTGATTACCCATCTAAAATACAGTACTGATTACCCATCTAAATTACAGTACTGATTACCCATCTAAATTACAGTACTGATTTCCCATCTAAATGGCATTACTGATTACCCATCTAAATGACATTACTGATTACCCATCTAAATGACATTACTGATTACCCATCTAAAATACAGTACTGATTACCCATCTAAATGACATTACTGATTACCCATCTAAATGACAGTACTGATTACCCATCTAAATGACAGTACTGATTACCCATCTAAAATACAGTACAGATTACCCATCTAAATGACAGTACAGATTACCCATCTAAATGACAGTACTGATTACCCATCTAAAATACAGTACTGATTACCCATCTAAATGACAGTACTGATTACCCATCTAAATGACAGTACTGATTACCCATCTAAATGACAGTACTGATTACCCATCTAAATGACAGTACTGATTACCCATATAAAATACAGTACTGATTACCCATCTAAAATACAGTACTGATTACCCATCTAAATGACAGTACTGATTACCCATCTAAATGACAGTACTGATTACCCATCTAAATGACAGTACTGATTACCCATCTAAATGACAGTACAGATTACCCATCTAAATGACAGTACTGATTACCCATCTAAATGACAGTACAGATTACCCATCTAAATGACAGTACTGATTATCCATCTAAATGACAGTACTGATTACTCATCTAAATGACAGTACTGATTACCCATCTAAATGACAGTACTGATTACCCATCTAAATGACAGTACTGATTACCCATCTAAATGACAGTACTGATTACCCATCTAAATGACAGTACTGATTACCCATCTAAATGACAGTACTGATTACCCATCTAAATGACAGTACAGATTACCCATCTAAATGACAGTACTGATTACCCATCTAAATGACAGTACTGATTACCCACCTAGAAATACAGTCCTGATTTATCCTAAATTACAGTACTGATTACCCACCTAAGTGAGTACTGATTACCCACCTAAGTACAGTGCTGATTGCCTCCTCTCTATACTCTCTCTCTCTGCCTATCTCTCTCTCTCTCTCTCTCTCTCTCTCTCTCTCTCTCTCTCTCTCTCTCTCTCTCTCTCTCCCTCTCTCTCTCTCTCTCTCTCTCTCTCTCTCTGCTCTCTCTCTCTCTCTCTCTCTCTCTCTCTCTCTCTTTGTCCCTTATATCTACACCCCTCTCGCCTCCATCACTTCCTTTCCATCCCCTTACCTCACTCTATCTCACCCACCATTCTGTCTTCCTCTCCCCTTCCACTTCTCACCCACAGCTCTGTCATCTAGCCACTCCCCTGTCTCTCCAGCGGGGCCTGACAGTCCATTCCTCATCATTTCCCTGTTTTGGCAAACCCAACTCTCCCCTAATGGTTCTGCTGCTCTGAACGCTTCCAGATGTTTGTTTATTTGTTGTGCCTCGACTGTAAAACAGTTTACTCTTTAGTTTGGATGCTTTCCCAGGGATGGGATGTGTATGTGTGGGTGTGTGCGTGTGTTTGCGAGCGTGCACATATGTGTGTTTATTGAGCGATGTAGAGCCACAAATCGCCCCCATGTGTAAAAAAGCGAACTGCGAGGCAAACGTGAGAAGTCCCATGGGTGTCATTAGTGTGTGTGTGTGTGTGTGTGTGTGTGTGTGTGTGTGTGTGTGTGTGTGTGTGTGTGTGTGTGTGTGTGTGTGTGTGTGTGTGTGTGTGTGTGTGTGTGTGTGTGTGTGTGTGTGTGTGTGTGTGTGTGTGTGTGTGTGTGTGTGTGTGTGTGTGTGTGTGTGTGTGTGTGTCTGCGTATGTTAGAGGGTTTGAAGGCTTTGAAGGCTTGCTTTCCTCCAGGGTTTTAATAGCAGTTGTGCACCATATAAAATACATACATACTAAGCATCTGGAAGCAGTCCCAGAATGAGAGCATTAAGATAGGCCTTATGGCATTTCTCTTTGTTTATTCTCTGTCTACTTAGCCGTTCATACACTGGGATCCCTTTCATTTAGGCCTGTCACTGTTGAAGAATGGACCACATCAAACAGTCTGGTCCATTAAAGAGACGTGGCTGATGCCCAAGACATATATAAATATGTAGAGAATCGGAACTTTTAACGGGACGAAAAAGGGTTTATTTCAACTATAGAGTCCTGTACATAAATTGTTGTTGTTGTTGTTGTCATACATCTAATAAACTGGGCATCCATCTCTGAGAACATTCTATTGTCAGATAATGACATGTTGTTGTTAAACTATTAAGCACGTCTGATTATAATTCTATATTACCTATAGTAAGTCATGATGAAGTAATGCTCCATTTAAACTCTTTAGGTATTTATTATTACATACTTAATAATAATAATTTGTCTATTAGGTATGTTGTGAGGACAAACTTCAGTCCGAGACTTCTCATTGGAGATCAAATCCACAATGTTATGTACTCTGCTGGTGAGACACATTTTGACACAGTGCTCTGCTCCAAACATGAGGTGTCATCGAGAAGAGTTGCTTTAAATCTGGGACTGCCAGCCTGTCAGAGAGCTTAAACCAGAGCTGACAGTAGAGGAGGTCCCTAAGACCTCTACTAGGGACTCTGCTCCTCAGGACTCTCTCCTAAACTAGTCACGCTACTCCACTCTGTGTCATCCTGGCCCTGCTCCAAGACACCAGTCTCCCTTTCTCTTTTACTCCCTCTCCTAGCCTCTTGTTTTAGTCAGTAGCGTGCTTCCTCTCTGTCTCCCAGGCTCTCTTTCTATTCTCTCTCTCTCTGTGTTTCTCTCTCTGTGTCTCTCTTCTCATAGCTGTGTCTCTCTCTCTGTGTCCCTGCTCTCCACCTGGGCACTGACCTGCAACCGCTGGCTCCTCACTGGAACTCTAGACTGCAGTAATTACTAGTGGCAGCTGGGCTCTGGGGCCCCCATAACATCAGTAGAGAGAGAGAGAGAGAAGAGAGAGAGAGAGAGAAGAGAGAGAGAGAGAGAGAGAGAGAGAGAGAGAGAGAGAGAGAGAGAGAGAGAGAGAGAGAGAGAGAGAGTGAGAGAGTGTGAGGAGTGAGTGAGTGTGTGTGTGTGGGTGTGTGTGGGGAGAGCATCTCTGTAGCGACATGGGGCTGTCAGACCTGCTAGCTACATCCCACCGACCAGAGGACCATGTAGGTACAACACAGACACACATCCCTGGACCACAATTCATTGTCGTGCTGTAAGGAGTGAGGCGGAGTGAGGTGGACTGAGGTGGGGGACCTATAGAGGAGATGAGGGTTAAAGATAAGAGTTGTGATATCGGAGGGTGCAGAGCGTCATAGACATAACAAATGGTGACTACGGCCCAGACCTAGGAGGGAGGAGAAATATCTCATGTCAGATCCTCTCACCTTTTAATAGATTGTTCCCTGTCCTGCCTGACGTTCACAAAGCATAGTTTCTCCCTGGCTGTGTCCCAAATGGCACCCTGGTCCCTATGGGTTTCCCTATGGGCCCTGGTCAACAGTAGTGCACTATAAAAGGAATAGGGGGCCATTTGGGACTCTCTCTGTCCCTCTCCCTACATCACAAGGAAATCTGCTGGTCAGTCACTGTGTAATGGATCTGTCCTTGGCACTGGGTGGGAGGAGGAGTGTGTGTGTGTGCATGGGTGAGTAAGTGTGTCTGTGCGCATGTGCGTGTGCATGTGTTTCTATATATGTGTGTGTGTGTGTGTGTGTGAGGTGCTCACTGTTGACCTCTTGAGCTGGCCCTCTATGGAGTTGGGCGCATCACAGCGGCAGTGTTTAGAATGTCAGAGATAAAGAGCATGCTTAAAGCTACTACCCTGCTGTGAGGTCTGGTACCATGGCCTCAGGGTTGTCAGAGATAAAGAGCATGCTTAAAGCTACTACCCTGCTGTGAGGTCTGGTACCATGGCCTCAGGGTTGTCTGAGATAAAGAGCATGCTTAAAGCTACTACCCTGCTGTGAGGTCTGGTACCATGGCCTCAGGGTTGTCTGAGATAAAGAGCATGCTTAAAGCTACTACCCTGCTGTGAGGTCTGGTACCATGGCTTCAGGGTTGTCAGAGATAAAGAGCATGCTTAAAGCTACTACCCTGCTGTGAGGTCTGGTACCATGGCCTCAGGGTTGTCAGAGATAAAGAGCATGCTAGCTACTACCTGCTGTGAGGTCTGGTACCATGGCCTCAGGGTTGTCAGAGATAAAGAGCATGCTTAAAGCTACCCCTGCTGTGAGGTCTGGTACCATGGCCTCAGGGTTGTCAGAGATAAAGAGCATGCTTAAAGCTACTACCCTGCTGTGAGGTCTGGTACCATGGCCTCAGGTTGTCAGAGATAAAGAGCATGCTTAAAGCTACTACCCTGCTGTGAGGTCTGGTACCATGGCCTCAGGGTTGTCAGGATAAAGAGCATGCTTAAAGCTACTACCCTGCTGTGAGGTCTGGTACCATGGCCTCAGGGTTGTCAGAGATAAAGAGCATGCTTAAAGCTACTACCCTGCTGTGAGGTCTGGTACCATGGCCTCAGGGTTGTCAGAGATAAAGAGCATGCTTAAAGCTACTACCCTGCTGTGAGGTCTGGTACCATGGCCTCAGGGTTGTCAGAGATAAAGAGCATGCTTAAAGCTACTACCCTGCTGTGAGGTCTGGTACCATGGCCTCAGGGTTGTCAGAGATAAAGAGCATGCTTAAAGCTACTACCCTGCTGTGAGGTCTGGTACCATGGCCTCAGGGTTGTCAGAGATAAAGAGCATGCTTAAAGCTACTACCCTGCTGTGAGGTCTGGTACCATGGCCTCAGGGTTGTCAGAGATAAAGAGCATGCTTAAAGCTACTACCCTGCTGTGAGGTCTGGTACCATGGCCTCAGGGTTGTCAGAGATAAAGAGCATGCTTAAAGCTACTACCCTGCTGTGAGGTCTGGTACCATGGCCTCAGGGTTGCTCACACAACATCTCTACAGACACGAACAACCCTGGCCACTGCAGCTACACGCTGAAGGATCTTCATTTCACCAGTATCTCACAGCAGGAAAATAATCTGGCAGCAACAGGAAATGTGAATCATTATGTGGATTATAATAAAATGGTCATTTTTCTAGGGTTTGCAAAAAAATTGTTAGGGAAAATCTATTTAAAATTTTAGAGGAAACTACTGACTTCGAAGCATTTTTAAATCTTGAATACACGACAAGTTTTCATTTCCTGCAACAACAGGCTGATCAAATGAAGATCCTACACCTGTAGCTAACACAGCGGTGGTGAACAGATAGCAGCACCAGCACATTTCAAATAGAATGGAATATAGTTTCTGTGTCTGTTCCTATGCACTGATATGTTTATTATCATCATTTACTGTAAGAAAGATGCATAAAAAATGTATGCTTCTGATATTAACGCTATTGTATAGCAAATGCTTCCCATCAATATAATAAAAAACATATTTTCTGCTAAAACAGGGGCATCTTTAGAAATGCAGTACATGTTAATCCCTTCCACACATTAGATTGGAATAAGACATAATCAATGACTAGCATCAACAGATCAAGGAGGGTTGACATACACACTCCTACACATACATCAAATCAATAGTTTCAACCTAGATTATACACTTCAGCATTCATCAACAACTCAAAGAGATGACAAAAGACAGACTATGATCTAATAGAAATCTAAAGTCCACTATTCTCTCACTCCGGTTAATCAATAAGAAGAAAAACATGCATATTCGTTTTCATTATCAAAGGGCTTTCCCTTTAATGAACATCATTAAGATGAAGTCTATTAATATACACTGTACTGAAGTTGTTCATTCTCTATCTCATTCTATGATCAGTGCCTGGAGTAGAGAGAGATCATCACATAGGGAGGAGAGATCTCTCTGGAGTAGAGAGAGGTCATCACATAGGGAGGAGAGATCTCTCTGGAGTAGAGAGAGGTCATCACATAGGGAGGAGAGATCTCTCTGGAGTAGAGAGAGATCATCACATAGGGAGGAGAGATCTCTCAGGAGTAGAGAGAGGTCATCACATTGGGAGGAGAGATCTCTCTGGAGTAGAGAGGTAATCACATAGGGAGGAGAGATCTCTCTGGAGTAGAGAGAGGTCATCACATAGGGAGGAGAGATCTCTCTGGAGTAGAGAGAGGTCATCACATAGGGAGGAGAGATCTCTGGAGTAGAGAGAGGTCATCACATAGGGAGGAGAGATCTCTCTGGAGTAGAGAGAGGTCATCACATAGGGAGGAGAGATCTCTCTGGAGTAGAGAGAGGTCATCACATAGGAGGAGAGATCTCTCTGGAGTAGAGAGGTCATCACATAGGAGGAGAGATCTCTGGAGTAGAGAGAGGTCATCACATAGGGAGGATAGATCTCTGGAGTAGAGAGAGGTCATCACATAGGGAGGAGAGATCTCTGGAGTAGAGAGAGATCGTCACATAGGAGGAGAGATCTCTCTGGAGTAGAGAGAGATCATCACATTGGGAGGAGAGATCTCTCTGGAGTAGAGAGAGATCATCACATTGGGAGGAGAGATCTCTCTGGAGTAGAGAGGTAATCACATAGGGAGAGATCTCTCTGGAGTAGAGAGAGGTCATCACATAGGGAGGAGAGATCTCTGGAGTAGAGAGAGGTCATCACATAGAGAGGGAGATCTCTGGAGTAGAGAGAGGTCATCACATAGGGAGGAGAGATCTCTATGGAGTAGAGAGAGATCATCACATAGGGAGGAGAGATCTCTCTGGAGTAGAGAGAGGTCATCACATAGGGAGGAGAGATCTCTCTGGAGTAGAGAGAGGTCATCACATAGGGAGGAGAGATCTCTCTGGAGTAGAGAGAGGTCATCACATAGGGAGGAGAGATCTCTGGAGTAGAGAGAGGTCATCACATAGGGAGGAGAGATCTCTCTGGAGTAGAGAGAGTCATCACATAGGGAGGATAGATCTCTCTGGAGTAGAGAGAGGTCATCACATAGGGAGGAGAGATCTCTATGGAGTAGAGAGAGGTCGTCACATAGGGAGGAGAGATCTCTCTGGAGTAGAGAGAGATCATCACATAGGGAGGAGAGATCTCTCTGGAGTAGAGAGAGATCATCACATTGGGAGGAGAGATCTCTCTGGAGTAGAGAGGTAATCACATAGGGAGGAGAGATCTCTCTGGAGTAGAGAGAGGTCATCACATAGGGAGGAGAGATCTCTCTGGAGTAGAGAGAGGTCATCACATAGAGAGGGGAGATCTCTCTGGAGTAGAGAGAGGTCATCACATAGGGAGGAGAGATCTCTATGGAGTAGAGAGAGATCATCACATAGGGAGGAGAGATCTCTTGGAGTAGAGAGAGGTCATCACATAGGGAGGAGAGATCTCTCTGGGTAGAGAGAGTCATCACATAGGGAGGAGAGATCTTCTGGAGAGAGAGATCATCACATAGGAGGAGAGATCTCTCTGGAGTAGAGAGAGTCATCACATAGGGAGGAGAGATCTCTATGGAGTAGAGAGGGGTCATCACATAGGGAGGAGAGATCTCTTGGAGTAGAGAGAGTCATCGGATAGGGGAGGAGAGACTTCCTGGGAGAGAATCATCAAGATAGAGAGAGACTCTGCGGAGTAGAGAGGGGTCATCAAGATAGGGGAGGAGAGATTCTGGGAGCAGGAGAGAGGTCATCACATGGGAGAGAGAGATCCTCTCTGAGTAGAGAGGTCATCAAGATAGGGAGTGAGAGATCTCCTGGAGCAGAGAGAGGTCATCACATAGGGAGAGAGACTTCTCTGGAGCAGAGAGAGGTCATCACATTAGGGAGGACAGAACATCTCTACCATGATTTTTACATTTTATTTACCTCAGGACTTTGCCGTCTCTAGAGCCTCTGGGTAGAGGGGTGTAGAGCGTGGAGGAACTCTCAGACTTAGGTCACCTGGGGCCTGAGGAAAGAAACACACAGTCACACTTTACTATTTAGATTGTTCATTTTTTATTGTTTATTTCAATTTGTATATTATCTACCTCACTTGCTTTGGCAATGTTAACACATATTTCCCATGCCAATAAAGCCCATTGAATTGAATTGAGAGAGAGGGGGATAGATACAGAGATATAAATATATATAAGGAGAGAGGTAGGGGGTTTCGTTGCTGTGCCTTATTATCCAAGTGCCATGTATTATATTAATGAGGACAGGAAATGTTGAAGCTCCATTCCTGTGTCATGGTGAGGAAGCAGGACGCCGGGCCAGATCACCTTCATTCCTGTGTCATGAGTGAGGAAGCAGGACGCCGGGCCAGATCACCTTTCATTCCTGTGTCATGGTGAGGGAAGCAGGACGCCGGGTCAGATCACCTTTCATTCCTGTGTCATGGTGAGGGAAGCAGGACGCCGGGCCAGATCACCTTTCATTCCTGTGTCATGGTGAGGGAAGCAGGACACCGGGCAAGATCATCTTTCATTCCTGTGTCATGATCACCTTTCATTCCTGTGAGGTGAGGAGCAGGACGCAGGGCTAGATCACCTTTCATTCCTGTGTCATGGTGAGGGAAGCAGGACGCCGGGCCAGATCACCTTTCATTCCTGTGTCATGGTGAGGGAAGCAGGACGCCGGGCCAGATCACCTTTCATTCCTGTGTCATGGTGAGAGAAGCAGGACGCCTGGCCAGATCACCTTTCATTCCTGTGTCATGGTGAGGGAAGCAGGACGCCGGGCCAGATCACCTTTCATTCCTGTGTCATGGTGAGGGAAGCAGGACGCCGGGCCAGATTACTTTGATGTTCTGTCCCCTCCTCTCCCCTTCCGGCCTTCTAAAGGCTGGAGGGTGGTCTATGGCATGAAGGCCTCATGACTACTGAGCCATGACCTGTTGTAGGGGTCAAACCAAGGGCACACCACTCACTATGACACACAGGCCCTCTAACCCAAGACCTAACTATACTCTACTGCTATCTGACCACACACCAACAGATTGGCATGACAGCACCACTCTGTCTCTCCAAACATCTCTGCTACTGACTTTCATGTTTCAGAGTTAAATCCACTGTTTTCTGAGCTCTCAGCTCTTCTAAACAGGGTGCGTTTTTTGTAAGTGTGTCGCAATATTCAAAGGGTGTTTTCTAAACAGGTCACAAGTATTGTTGTTGTTATTCTTCTTCTACTACTTCACATTTTTGTGCACCTTCAAGGACCCAAACATCCTGTTGAATTAGTCTTGTGTTCCCTGGACTTCTAGCTGTTTCAACAGGCAGTTCATCATGATGCAGTCCTATCTGATGCCTTAGCAGAAATACTCTCCTTTCCTCTCCTGCTGGGGGGAATTCACCAGGCTTTTAATCACTAAAGTGACAAATACATATTAGAGAGGATTTGGTGCTGATATTCCTCTGGTGTAGCTGATTCTCTAGTCTACAGCCGACACGCACAACCTTGAGGAACGAGACCACTGGACAATGCTAAATGAAAACACATTCTTCATTGGCGAGGAGAATGGTGTAAATGGAAAATGATCCCATAATGTGCTTTCAGATAGGATCTCAGAAGGTCATTCCAGTACAGGCCTGGGCTGGTCAACACATGCTTTATATTACGAGAAGAAAAAGAAGAGTGGGACAAATGACATCAATCGAGTTCTGGATGTAATGACTTACTGGTAGGTTAGCGAATTAGAATGTAAACATCACAAATGACATCAACGAGTTCTGGATATAATGACTTACTGGTAGGTTAGCGAATTAGAATGTAAACATCACAAATGACATCAACGAGTTCTGGATGCACGTGACTTACTGGTAGGTTAGCGAATTAGAATGTAAACATCACAAATGACATCAACGAGTTCTGGATATAATGACTTACTGGTAGGTTAGCGAATTAGAATGTAAACATCACAAATTACATCAACGAGTTCTGGATATAATGACTTACTGGTAGGTTAGCGAATTAGAATGTAAACATCACAAATTACATCAACGAGTTCTGGATGTAATGACTTACTGGTAGGTTAGCGAATTAGAATGTAAACATCACAAATGACATCAACGAGTTCTGGATATAATGACTTACTGGTAGGTTAGCGAATTAGAATGTAAACATCACAAATGACATCAACGAGTTCTGGATATAATGACTTACTGGTAGGTTAGCCGAATTAGAATGTAAACATCACAAATGACATCAACGAGTTCTGGATATAATGACTTACTGGTAGGTTAGCTAATTAGAATGTAAACATCACAAATGACATCAACGAGTTCTGGATGTAATGACTTACCGGTAGGTTAGCGACTAGAATGTAAACATCATAAATGACATCAACGAGTTCTGGATATAATGACTTACTGGTAGGTTAGCCGACCAGAATGTAAACATCACAAATTACATCAACGGCCTGGACATAATGACTCACTGGCAGGTCAGCCGAATTGTAACGCAAACATCACAATGACATCAACGAGTTCCTGATGCAATGACCCACTGGCAGGTTAGCGACTAGAATGTAAATATCACAATGACATCAATTCCAGTTCTGATATAATGACCATCGGTAGGCTAGCTTAATTAGAATGTAAACATCACAACGACATCAACCAGCCCGATGCAATGACGACTGGCAGGTTAGCCGACCAGAATGCAACACTACAACCACATCAACTAGCTCTGGACATAATGACCATCGGTATTAGTCAATTGTGAATGGGCAACATCATTAAATTACATCAACGAAGCTCTGACATATCACCACCACTGGCAGGCTAGTCGACTAGAATGCAAATATCACAAATGACATCAATCCAGTTCGATGTAATGACTTACTGGTAGGTTGGGGCGACCAGAATGCAAACATCACAAATGACATCAACGAGTTCTGGATATAATGACTTACTGGTAGGTTAGCGAATTAGAATGTAAACATCACAAATGACATCAACGAGTTCTGGATGTAATGACTTACTGGTAGGTTAGCGAATTAGAATGTAAACATCACAAATGACATCAACGAAGTTCTGGATGTAATGACTTACTGGTAGGTTAGCGAATTAGAATGTAAACATCACAAATGACATCAACGAGTTCTGGATATAATGACTTACTGGTAGGTTAGCGAATTAGAATGTAAACATCACAAATGACATCAACGAGTTCTGGATGTAATGACTTACTGGTAGGTTAGCGAATTAGAATGTAAACATCACAAATGACATCAACGAGTTCTGGATGTAATGACTTACTGGTAGGTTAGCGAATTAGAATGTAAACATCACAAATGACATCAACGAGTTCTGGATGTAATGACTTACTGGTAGGTTAGCGAATTAGAATGTAAACATCACAAATGACATCAACGAGTTCTGGATGTAATGACTTACTGGTAGGTTAGCGAATTAGAATGTAAACATCACAAATGACATCAACGAGTTCTGGATATAATGACTTACTGGTAGGTTAGCGAATTAGAATGTAAACATCACAAATGACATCAACGAGTTCTGGATATAATGACTTACTGGTAGGTTAGCGAATTAGAATGTAAACATCACAAATGACATCAACGAGTTCTGGATATAATGACTTACTGGTAGGTTAGCGAATTAGAATGTAAACATCACAAATGACATCAACGAGTTCTGGATGTAATGACTTACTGGTAGGTTAGCGAATTAGAATGTAAACATCACAAATGACATCAACGAGTTCTGGATGTAATGACTTACTGGTAGGTTAGCGAATTAGAATGTAAACATCACAAATGACATCAACGAGTTCTGGATGTAATGACTTACTGGTAGGTTAGCGAATTAGAATGTAAACATCACAAATGACATCAACGAGTTCTGGATATAATGACTTACTGGTAGGTTAGCGAATTAGAATGTAAACATCACAAATTACATCAACGAGTTCTGGATATAATGACTTACTGGTAGGTTAGCGAATTAGAATGTAAACATCACAAATGACATCAACGAGTTCTGGATATAATGACTTACTGGTAGGTTAGCGAATTAGAATGTAAACATCACAAATGACATCAACGAGTTCTGGATGTAATGACTTACTGGTAGGTTAGCGAATTAGAATGTAAACATCACAAATGACATCAACGAGTTCTGGATATAATGACTTACTGGTAGGTTAGCGAATTAGAATGTAAACATCACAAATTACATCAACGAGTTCTGGATATAATGACTTACTGGTAGGTTAGCGAATTAGAATGTAAACATCACAAATGACATCAACGAGTTCTGGATGTAATGACTTACTGGTAGGTTAGCGAATTAGAATGTAAACATCACAAATGACATCAACGAGTTCTGGATATAATGACTTACTGGTAGGTTAGCGAATTAGAATGTAAACATCACAAATGACATCAACGAGTTCTGGATATAATGACTTACTGGTAGGTTAGCGAATTAGAATGTAAACATCACAAATGACATCAACGAGTTCTGGATATAATGACTTACTGGTAGGTTAGCGAATTAGAATGTAAACATCACAAATGACATCAACGAGTTCTGGATATAATGACTTACTGGTAGGTTAGCGAATTAGAATGTAAACATCACAAATGACATCAACGAGTTCTGGATGTAATGACTTACTGGTAGGTTAGCGAATTAGAATGTAAACATCACAAATGACATCAACGAGTTCTGGATGTAATGACTTACTGGTAGGTTAGCGAATTAGAATGTAAACATCACAAATGACATCAACGAGTTCTGGATGTAATGACTTACTGGTAGGTTAGCTGAATTAGAATGTAAACATCACAAATGACATCAACGAGTTCTGGATGTAATGACTTACTGGTAGGTTAGCGAATTAGAATGTAAACATCACAAATGA
>NW_025751107.1:0-16493 GCF_021184085.1 Oncorhynchus gorbuscha
GAGAGTCAGGAAGTGTTAGTAAAATGTCAGCTGAGTCTTAGAAACAACGGTATAATTTGACCACAAGCCCCACATTTCAACTGTCTGATTGACATAATCTTTTTATTTTCTCAGTTGATCATGACACCTCCAGAAAGGATGTGGTATTCCTTGTGGATGGTTCTGATGGCACAAGGAATGGATTCCCAGCAATGCGTGATTTTGTTCAGCGAGTAGTGGGGAAACTCAATGTGGGAGGAGACAAAGACCGCGTTTCTGTTGTCCAGTACGGTAGAGATCAAGAAGTTCATTTCTATCTGAACACATACACCACAAAGGAGGACATTCTTAACACTGTGAGAAGTCTGAGGCACAGAGGAGGTAGACCCCTTAACACTGGGGCAGCCCTCCAATACGTAAGGGACAACGTCCTTACTGCCTCCTCTGGAAGCAGAAGCCAAGAGGGCGTCCCTCAGATGCTGATACTGCTGAGTGGGGGAAGGTCCAGTGATAATGTTGACATACCAGCTTCTGCCCTGAAAGACAGTGGGGTCTTGATCTTTGGCATTGGAACCAGAAATTCCAGCAGAGAGGTTCAAGGGATTGCCACTGATCCTAGTTTTTCCCAGTCTGTTTCTGAATTCACTGACCTCCCCAGCATCCAGGAGCAGTTTTTCTCCACACTCATAACTGTACAAGTTGAGGCCACACCCAAAACCCCAACAGTCATAGGTAAGAACGGATGCGTTATCTAGGACAACTAAAACAACACACATATTTCAGTCTCAGGTTCATTGAAGCAATGCTAACATATTTTCTGTTTTGTTTCTGAAACTCTTAGTGGACCAAAGCATTGCCAGAAAGGATGTAGTATTCCTGCTGGATGGTTCTGATGGCACTAGGAATGGCTTTCCAGCAATGCGTGACTTTGTTCAAAGAGTGGTAGAGAAACTCACTGTGGAGGAGAACAGAGATCGAGTCTCTGTGGTCCAGTATAGCAAAGAATCAGAGGCCCACTTCTATTTGAACACTTACACAACAAAGGAAGACGTTGTGGACACCGTAAGAGGCCTGAGGCACAAAGGAGGGAGACCCCTCAACACTGGGGCAGCTCTCCAGTATGTCAGGGACAATGTCTTTATTGCCTCCTCCGGAAGTAGGCGCCTTGAAGGTGTTCCACAGATTCTGATACTGCTGAATGGTGGAAGGTCCTTTGACAATGTAGATACACCAGCGTCTGCTCTCAAGGAGCTTGGTGTCTTGGTGTTTGGAATTGGAACAAGGAGCTCTGATAGCAGAGAATTACAAAAAATATCCTATGACCCCAGTTATGCTCTTTCCGTGTCTGAATTTACTGACCTCCCCAACGTCCAACAGCAGCTTCTTTCTGCTATGGGCACTGTCATTGTACAGGTCACAACCATGACACCAACAGTAAAACCAACAATCCTAGGTAAGATAAATATGGTTGTGATCAGTTCCATTTTCACTCTTACATCAGGATTTCAGTATTTGATAGCTTTGACATTTTAGGTAGATACCTCCCGAGGCCTTTCATGTTGGATTTATTTCATACCTCTGTAGGAATGTTCTCTATGATAGCACTCAGTCCAATGCACACATTGACACTTTCTTTGAATGGTTGTTTGAGATTAGGGAAAAGGATGACTGACATGTGAAGGAAGCAGCTTTGTCCTGTTTTGCCCTTACCTATCTATGCATCATTTAATAAAACTCTTTTTCTCAACATTCACATTCTCTAGTTGAGAGTCAGGCTCCCAGGAGGGATGTCGTGTTCTTGCTGGATGGATCTGATGGCACGAGGAGTGGATTCCCAGCAATGCGGGACTTTGTTCAAAGAGTAGTGGAGACACTCGGTGTGGATGAGAACAAAGATCGCGTGGCTGTGGTCCAGTACAGTAGAGATCCAGCCGCCCAATTCTATCTGAACACATACACAACAAAAGGAGAGATTCTCAACACTGTAAGAGGTCTGAGACACAAAGGTGGGAGACCTCTCAACACTGGAGCAGCTCTCCAGTATGTGAGAGACAATGTCTTGACTGCCTCCTCCGGAAGTCGACGCACTGAAGGTGTTCCACAGTTACTGATTCTGCTGAGTGGTGGAAGGTCCTTTGACAATGTTGACACTCCAGCTTCTGCTCTGAAGGAGCTTGGGGTCTTGATCTTTGGAATTGGAACAAGGAGCTCTGATAGCAGAGAATTGCAGAGGATATCACATGATCCCAGTTACGCTCTGTCTGTCTCTGACTTCACTGACCTTCCAAACATCCAGCAGCAACTTCTGTCCTCGGTGGAGTCAGTTGTTATTGACGTTACGCCAGAATCGACAACAGATTTAGGTATGTGTCATCACTGTTAATTGAGAGTCAGGAAGTGTTAGTAAAATGTCAGCTGAGTCTTAGAAACAACGGTATAATTTGACCACAAGCCCCACATTTCAACTGTCTGATTGACATAATCTTTTTATTTTCTCAGTTGATCATGACACCTCCAGAAAGGATGTGGTATTCCTTGTGGATGGTTCTGATGGCACAAGGAATGGATTCCCAGCAATGCGTGATTTTGTTCAGCGAGTAGTGGGGAAACTCAATGTGGGAGGAGACAAAGACCGCGTTTCTGTTGTCCAGTACGGTAGAGATCAAGAAGTTCATTTCTATCTGAACACATACACCACAAAGGAGGACATTCTTAACACTGTGAGAAGTCTGAGGCACAGAGGAGGTAGACCCCTTAACACTGGGGCAGCCCTCCAATACGTAAGGGACAACGTCCTTACTGCCTCCTCTGGAAGCAGAAGCCAAGAGGGCGTCCCTCAGATGCTGATACTGCTGAGTGGGGGAAGGTCCAGTGATAATGTTGACATACCAGCTTCTGCCCTGAAAGACAGTGGGGTCTTGATCTTTGGCATTGGAACCAGAAATTCCAGCAGAGAGGTTCAAGGGATTGCCACTGATCCTAGTTTTTCCCAGTCTGTTTCTGAATTCACTGACCTCCCCAGCATCCAGGAGCAGTTTTTCTCCACACTCATAACTGTACAAGTTGAGGCCACACCCAAAACCCCAACAGTCATAGGTAAGAACGGATGCGTTATCTAGGACAACTAAAACAACACACATATTTCAGTCTCAGGTTCATTGAAGCAATGCTAACATATTTTCTGTTTTGTTTCTGAAACTCTTAGTGGACCAAAGCATTGCCAGAAAGGATGTAGTATTCCTGCTGGATGGTTCTGATGGCACTAGGAATGGCTTTCCAGCAATGCGTGACTTTGTTCAAAGAGTGGTAGAGAAACTCACTGTGGAGGAGAACAGAGATCGAGTCTCTGTGGTCCAGTATAGCAAAGAATCAGAGGCCCACTTCTATTTGAACACTTACACAACAAAGGAAGACGTTGTGGACACCGTAAGAGGCCTGAGGCACAAAGGAGGGAGACCCCTCAACACTGGGGCAGCTCTCCAGTATGTCAGGGACAATGTCTTTATTGCCTCCTCCGGAAGTAGGCGCCTTGAAGGTGTTCCACAGATTCTGATACTGCTGAATGGTGGAAGGTCCTTTGACAATGTAGATACACCAGCGTCTGCTCTCAAGGAGCTTGGTGTCTTGGTGTTTGGAATTGGAACAAGGAGCTCTGATAGCAGAGAATTACAAAAAATATCCTATGACCCCAGTTATGCTCTTTCCGTGTCTGAATTTACTGACCTCCCCAACGTCCAACAGCAGCTTCTTTCTGCTATGGGCACTGTCATTGTACAGGTCACAACCATGACACCAACAGTAAAACCAACAATCCTAGGTAAGATAAATATGGTTGTGATCAGTTCCATTTTCACTCTTACATCAGGATTTCAGTATTTGATAGCTTTGACATTTTAGGTAGATACCTCCCGAGGCCTTTCATGTTGGATTTATTTCATACCTCTGTAGGAATGTTCTCTATGATAGCACTCAGTCCAATGCACACATTGACACTTTCTTTGAATGGTTGTTTGAGATTAGGGAAAAGGATGACTGACATGTGAAGGAAGTGTTTGTCCTGTTTTTGCCCTTACCTATCTATGCATCATTTAATAAAACTCTTTTTCTCAACATTCACATTCTAGTTGAGAGTCAGGCTCCCAGGAGGATGTCGTGTTCTTGCTGGATGGATCTGATGGCACGAGGAGTGGATTCCCAGCAATGCGGGACTTTGTTCAGAGTAGTGGAGACACTTTCGGTGTGATGAGAACAAAGATCGCGTGGCTGTGGTCCAGTACAGTAGAGATCCAGCCGCAATTCTATCTGAACACATACACAACAAGCAGAGATTCTCAGCACTGCAAGAGGTCTGAGACACAGGTGGGAGACCTCTCAACACTGGAGCAGCTCTCCAGTATGTGAGACAATGTCTTGACTGCCTCCTCCGGAAGTCGGCACTGAAGGTGTTCCACAGTTACTGATTCTGCTGAGTGGTGGAAGGTCCTTTGACAATGTTGACACTCCAGCTTCTGCTCTGAAGGAGCTTGGGGTCTTGATCTTTGGAATTGGAACAAGGAGCTCTGATAGCAGAGAATTGCAGAGATATCACATGATCCCAGTTACGCTCTGTCTGTCTCTGACTTCACTGACCTTCCAAACATCCAGCAGCAACTTCTGTCCTCGGTGGAGTCAGTTATTTATTGACGTTACGCCAGAATCGACAGCAGATTTAGGTATGTGTCATCACTGTTAATTGAAGTCAGGAAGTGTTAGTAAAATGTCAGCTGAGAGTCTTAGAAACAACGGTATAATTTGACCACAAGCCCCACATTTCAACTGTCTGATTGACATAATCTTTTATTTTTCTCAGTTGATCATGACACCTCCAGAAAGGATATGGTATTCCTTGTGGATGGTTCTGATGGCACAAGGAATGGATTCCCAGCAATGTGCGCATTGATTTTGTTCAGCGAGTAGTGGGGAAACTCAGTAATGGGGAGGAGACAAAGAACCCAGTTTCTGTTGTCAATCTGTAGAGATCAAGAAGTTCATTTCTATCTGAACACATACACCACAAAGGAGGACATTCTTAACACTGTGAGAAGTCTGAGGCACAGAGGAGGTAGACCCCTTAACACTGGGGCAGCCCTCCAATACGTAAGGGACAACGTCCTTACTGCCTCCTCTGGAAGCAGAAGCCAAGAGGGCGTCCCTCAGATGCTGATACTGCTGAGTGGGGGAAGGTCCAGTGATAATGTTGACATACCAGCTTCTGCCCTGAAAGACAGTGGGGTCTTGATCTTTGGCATTGGAACCAGAAATTCCAGCAGAGAGGTTCAAGGGATTGCCACTGATCCTAGTTTTTCCCAGTCTGTTTCTGAATTCACTGACCTCCCCAGCATCCAGGAGCAGTTTTTCTCCACACTCATAACTGTACAAGTTGAGGCCACACCCAAAACCCCAACAGTCATAGGTAAGAACGGATGCGTTATCTAGGACAACTAAAACAACACACATATTTCAGTCTCAGGTTCATTGAAGCAATGCTAACATATTTTCTGTTTTGTTTCTGAAACTCTTAGTGGACCAAAGCATTGCCAGAAAGGATGTAGTATTCCTGCTGGATGGTTCTGATGGCACTAGGAATGGCTTTCCAGCAATGCGTGACTTTGTTCAAAGAGTGGTAGAGAAACTCACTGTGGAGGAGAACAGAGATCGAGTCTCTGTGGTCCAGTATAGCAAAGAATCAGAGGCCCACTTCTATTTGAACACTTACACAACAAAGGAAGACGTTGTGGACACCGTAAGAGGCCTGAGGCACAAAGGAGGGAGACCCCTCAACACTGGGGCAGCTCTCCAGTATGTCAGGGACAATGTCTTTATTGCCTCCTCCGGAAGTAGGCGCCTTGAAGGTGTTCCACAGATTCTGATACTGCTGAATGGTGGAAGGTCCTTTGACAATGTAGATACACCAGCGTCTGCTCTCAAGGAGCTTGGTGTCTTGGTGTTTGGAATTGGAACAAGGAGCTCTGATAGCAGAGAATTACAAAAAATATCCTATGACCCCAGTTATGCTCTTTCCGTGTCTGAATTTACTGACCTCCCCAACGTCCAACAGCAGCTTCTTTCTGCTATGGGCACTGTCATTGTACAGGTCACAACCATGACACCAACAGTAAAACCAACAATCCTAGGTAAGATAAATATGGTTGTGATCAGTTCCATTTTCACTCTTACATCAGGATTTCAGTATTTGATAGCTTTGACATTTTAGGTAGATACCTCCCGAGGCCTTTCATGTTGGATTTATTTCATACCTCTGTAGGAATGTTCTCTATGATAGCACTCAGTCCAATGCACACATTGACACTTTCTTTGAATGGTTGTTTGAGATTAGGGAAAAGGATGACTGACATGTGAAGGAAGCAGCTTTGTCCTGTTTTGCCCTTACCTATCTATGCATCATTTAATAAAACTCTTTTTCTCAACATTCACATTCTCTAGTTGAGAGTCAGGCTCCCAGGAGGGATGTCGTGTTCTTGCTGGATGGATCTGATGGCACGAGGAGTGGATTCCCAGCAATGCGGGACTTTGTTCAAGTAGTGGAGACACTCGGTGTGGATGAGAACAAAGATCGCGTGGCTGTGGTCCAGTACAGTAGAGATCCAGCCGCCCAATTCTATCTGAACACATACACAACAAAAGAGATTCTCAACACTGCCAAAGAGGTCTGAGACACAAGGTGGGAGACCTCTCAACACTGGAGCAGCTCTCCAGTATGCATGAACAATGTCTTGACTGCCTCCTCCCGGAAGTCGGCACTGAAGGTGTTCCGATTACTGATTCTGCTGAGTGGTGGAAGGTCCTTTGACAATGTTGACCTCCAGCTTCTGCTCTGAAGGAGCTTGGGGTCTTGATCTTTAGGTGGAACAGGAGCTCTGATAGCAGAGAATTACGAGATATCACATGATCCCAGTTACGCTCTGTCTGTCTCTGACTTCACTGACCTTCCAAACATCCAGCAGCAACTTCTGTACCGGTGGAGTCAGTTGTTATTGACGTTACGCCAGAACGACAACAGATTTAGGTATGTCATCACTGTTAATTGAGAGTCAGGAAGTGTTAGTAAAATGTCAGCTGAGTCTTAGAAACAACGGTATAATTTGACCACAAGCCCCACATTTCAACTGTCTGATTGACATAATCTTTTATTTTCTCAGTTGATCATGACACCCTCCAGAAAGGATGTGGTATTCCTTGTGGATGGTTCTGATGGCACAAGGAATGGATTCCCAGCAATGCGTGATTTTGTTCCAG
The DNA here is from genome assembly GCF_021184085.1 of Oncorhynchus gorbuscha. Taxonomy (NCBI): domain Eukaryota; kingdom Metazoa; phylum Chordata; class Actinopteri; order Salmoniformes; family Salmonidae; genus Oncorhynchus; species Oncorhynchus gorbuscha. The sequence goes on from NW_025751107.1 coordinate 7,276, forward strand.
CGAGTAGTGGGGAAACTCAATGTGGGGAGGAGACAAAGACCGCGTTTCTGTTGTCCAGTACGGTAGAGATCAAGAAGAAGTTCATTTCTATCTGAACACATACACCACAAAGGAGGACATTCTTAACACTGTGAGAAGTCTGAGGCACAGAGGAGGTAGACCCCTTAACACTGGGGCAGCCCTCCAATACGTAAGGGACACGTCCTTACTGCCTCCTCTGGAAGCAGAAGCCAAGAGGGCGTCCCTCAGATGCTGATACTGCTGAGTGGGGGAAGGTCCAGGATAATGTTGACATACCAGCTTCTGCCCTGAAAGACAGTGGGGTCTTGATCTTTGGCATTGGAACCAGAAATTCCAGCAGAGAGGTTCAAGGGATTGCCACTGATCCTAGTTTTTCCCAGTCTGTTTCTGAATTCACTGACCTCCCCAGCATCCAGGAGCAGTTTTCTCCACACTCATAACTGTACAAGTTGAGGCCACACCCAAAACCCCAACAGTCATAGGCAGAACGGGATGCGTTATCTAGGACAACTAAAACAACACACATATTTCAGTCTCAGGTTCATTGAAGCAATGCTAACATATTTTCTGTTTTGTTTCTGAAACTCTTAGTGGACCAAAGCATTGCCAGAAAGGATGTAGTATTCCTGCTGGATGGTTCTGATGGCACTAGGAATGGCTTTCCAGCAATAAAGTGACTTTGTTCAAAGAGTGGTAGAACTCACTGTGGAGAGAACAGAGATCGAGTCTCTGTGGTCCAGTATAAAAGAATCAGAGGCCCACTTCTATTTGAACATTTACACAACAAAGGAAGACGTTGTGGACACCGTAGAGGCCTGGAGGCACAAAGGAGGGAGACCCCCTCAACACTGGGGCAGCTCTCCAGTATGTCAGGGACAATGTCTTTATTGCCTCCTCCGAAGTAGGCGCCTTGAAGGTGTTCCACAGATTCTGATACTGCTGAATGGTGGAAGGTCCTTGACAATGTAGATACACCGGCGTCTGCTCTCAAGGAGCTTGGTGTCTTGGTGTTTGGAATTGGAACAAGGAGCTCTGATAGCAGAGAATTACAAAAATATCCTATGACCCCAGTTATGCTCTTTCCGTGTCTGAATTTACCGACCTCCCTCAACGTCCAACAGCAGCTTCTTTCTGCTATGGGCACTGTCATTGTACAGGTCACAACCAGACACCAACAGTAAAACCAACAATCTAGGTAAGATAAATATGGTTGTGATCAGTTCCATTTTCACTCTTACATCAGGATTTCAGTATTTGATAGCTTTGACATTTAGGTAGATACCTCCTGAGGCCTTTCATGTTGGATTTATTTCATACCTCTGTAGGAATGTTCTCTATGATAGCACTCAGTCCAATGCACATTGACACTTTCTTTGAATGGTTGTTTGAGATTAGGGAAAAGGATGACTGACATGTGAAGGAAGCAGCTTTGTCCTGTTTTGCCCTTACCTAATCTATGCATCATTTAATAAAACTCTTTTTCTCCAACATTCACATTCTCTAGTTGAGAGTCAGGCTCCCAGGAGGGATGTCGTGTTCTTGCTGGATGGATCTGATGGCACGAGGAGTGGATTCCCAGCAATGCGGGACTTTGTTCAAAGAGTAGTGGAGACACTCGGTGTGGATGAGAACAAAAGATCGCGTGGCTGTGGTCCAGTACAGTAGAGATCCAGCCGCCCAATTCTATCTGAACACATACACAACAAAAGGAGAGATTCTCAACACTGTAAGAGGTCTGAGACACAAGGTGGGAGACCTCTCAACACTGGAGCAGCTCTCCAGTATGTGAGAGACAATGTCTTGACTGCCTCCTCCGGAAGTCGACGCACTGAAGGTGTTCCACAGTTACTGATTCTGCTGAGTGGTGGAAGGTCCTTTGACAATGTTGACACTCCAGCTTCTGCTCTGAAGGAGCTTGGGGTCTTGATCTTTGGAATTGGAACAAGGAGCTCTGATAGCAGAGAATTGCAGAGGATATCACATGATCCCAGTTACGCTCTGTCTGTCTCTGACTTCACTGACCTTCCAAACATCCAGCAGCAACTTCTGTCCTCGGTGGAGTCAGTTGTTATTGACGTTATGCCAGAATAAACAACAGATTTAGGTATGTGTCATCACTGTTAATTGAGAATCAGGAAGTGTTAGTAAAATGTCAGCTGAGTCTTAGAAACAACGGTATAATTTGACCACAAGCCCCACATTTCAACTGTCTGATTGACATAATCTTTTATTTTCTCAGTTGATCATGACACCTCCAGAAAGGATGTGGTATTCCTGTGGATGGTTCTGATGGCACAAGGAATGGATTCCCAGCAATGCGTGATTTTTTGTTCAGCGAGTAGTGGGGAAACTCAATGTGGGAGGAGACAGACCGCGTTTCTGTTGTCCAGTACGGTAGAGATCCAAGTTCATTTCTATCTCAAACACATACACCACAAAGGAGGACATTCTTAACACTGTGAGAAGTCTGAGGCACAGAGGAGGTAGACCCCTTAACACTGGGGCAGCCCTCCAATGACAAGGGACAACGTCCCTACTGCCTCCTCTGGAAGCAGAAGCCAAGAGGGCGTCCCTCAGATGCTGATACTGCTGAGTGGGGGAAGGTCCAGTGATAATGTTGACATACCAGCTTCTGCCCTGAAAGACAGTGGGGTCTTGATCTTTGGCATTGGAACCAGAAATTCCAGCAGAGAGGTTCAAGGGATTGCCACTGATCCTAGTTTTTCCCAGTCTGTTTCTGAATTCACTGACCTCCCCAGCATCCAGGAGCAGTTTTTCTCCACACTCATAACTGTACAAGTTGAGGCCACACCCAAAACCCCAACAGTCATAGGTAAGAACGGATGCGTTATCTAGGACAACTAAAACAACACACATATTTCAGTCTCAGGTTCATTGAAGCAATGCTAACATATTTTCTGTTTTGTTTCTGAAAACTTAGTGGACCAAAGCATTGCCAGAAAGGATGTATTCCTGCTGGATGGTTCTGATGGCACTAGGAATGGCTTTCCAGCAATGCGTGACTTTGTTCAAAGAGTGGTAGAAACTCACTGTGGAGGAGAACAGAGATCGAGTCTCTGTGGTCCAGTATAGCAAAGAATCAGAGGCCCACTTCTATTTGAACACTTACACAACAAAGGAAGACGTTGTGGACACCGCAAGAGGCCTGAGGCACAAAGGAGGGAGACCCCTCAACACTGGGGCAGCTCTCCAGTATGTCAGGGACAATGTCTTTATTGCCTCCTCCGGAAGTAGGCGCCTTGAAGGTGTTCCACAGATTCTGATACTGCTGAATGGTGGAAGGTCCTTTGACAATGTAGATACACCAGCGTCTGCTCTAAAGCTTGGTGTCTTGGTGTTTGGAATTGGAACAAGGAGCTCTGATAGCAGAGAATTACAAAAATATCCCTATGACCCCAGTTATGCTCTTTCCGTGTCTGAATTTACTGACCTCCCCAACGTCCAACAGCAGCTTCTTTCTGCTATGGGCACTGTCATTGTACAGGTCACAACCATGACACCAACAGTAAAACCAACAATCCTAGGTAAGATAAATATGGTTGTGATCAGTTCCATTTCCTCTTGCATCAGGATTTCAGTATTTATTAGCACTGACATTTAGGTAGATACCTCGAGGCCTTTCATGTTGGATTTATTTCATACCTCTGTAGGAATGTTCTCTATGATAGCACTCAGTCCAATGCACACATTGACACTTTCTTTGAATGGTTGTTTGAGATTAGGGAAAAGGATGACTGACATGTGAAGGAAGCAGCTTTGTCCTGTTTTGCCCTTACCTATCTATGCATCATTTAATAAAACTCTTTTTCTCAACATTCACATTCTCTAGTTGAGAGTCAGGCTCCCAGGAGGGATGTCGTGTTCTTGCTGGATGGATCTGATGGCACGAGGAGTGGATTCCCAGCAATGCGGGACTTTGTTCAAAGAGTAGTGGAGACACTCGGTGTGGATGAGAACAAAGATCGCGTGGCTGTGGTCCAGTACAGTAGAGATCCAGCCGCCCAATTCTATCTGAACACATACACAACAAAAGGAGAGATTCTCAACACTGTAAGAGGTCTGAGACACAAAGGTGGGAGACCTCTCAACACTGGAGCAGCTCTCCAGTATGTGAGAGACAATGTCTTGACTGCCTCCTCCGGAAGTCGACGCACTGAAGGTGTTCCACAGTTACTGATTCTGCTGAGTGGTGGAAGGTCCTTTGACAATGTTGACACTCCAGCTTCTGCTCTGAAGGAGCTTGGGGTCTTGATCTTTGGAATTGGAACAAGGAGCTCTGATAGCAGAGAATTGCAGAGGATATCACATGATCCCAGTTACGCTCTGTCTGTCTCTGACTTCACTGACCTTCCAAACATCCAGCAGCAACTTCTGTCCTCGGTGGAGTCAGTTGTTATTGACGTTACGCCAGAATCGACAACAGATTTAGGTATGTGTCATCACTGTTAATTGAGAGTCAGGAAGTGTTAGTAAAATGTCAGCTGAGTCTTAGAAACAACGGTATAATTTGACCACAAGCCCCACATTTCAACTGTCTGATTGACATAATCTTTTTATTTTCTCAGTTGATCATGACACCTCCAGAAAGGATGTGGTATTCCTTGTGGATGGTTCTGATGGCACAAGGAATGGATTCCCAGCAATGCGTGATTTTGTTCAGCGAGTAGTGGGGAAACTCAATGTGGGAGGAGACAAAGACCGCGTTTCTGTTGTCCAGTACGGTAGAGATCAAGAAGTTCATTTCTATCTGAACACATACACCACAAAGGAGGACATTCTTAACACTGTGAGAAGTCTGAGGCACAGAGGAGGTAGACCCCTTAACACTGGGGCAGCCCTCCAATACGTAAGGGACAACGTCCTTACTGCCTCCTCTGGAAGCAGAAGCCAAGAGGGCGTCCCTCAGATGCTGATACTGCTGAGTGGGGGAAGGTCCAGTGATAATGTTGACATACCAGCTTCTGCCCTGAAAGACAGTGGGGTCTTGATCTTTGGCATTGGAACCAGAAATTCCAGCAGAGAGGTTCAAGGGATTGCCACTGATCCTAGTTTTTCCCAGTCTGTTTCTGAATTCACTGACCTCCCCAGCATCCAGGAGCAGTTTTTCTCCACACTCATAACTGTACAAGTTGAGGCCACACCCAAAACCCCAACAGTCATAGGTAAGAACGGATGCGTTATCTAGGACAACTAAAACAACACACATATTTCAGTCTCAGGTTCATTGAAGCAATGCTAACATATTTTCTGTTTTGTTTCTGAAACTCTTAGTGGACCAAAGCATTGCCAGAAAGGATGTAGTATTCCTGCTGGATGGTTCTGATGGCACTAGGAATGGCTTTCCAGCAATGCGTGACTTTGTTCAAAGAGTGGTAGAGAAACTCACTGTGGAGGAGAACAGAGATCGAGTCTCTGTGGTCCAGTATAGCAAAGAATCAGAGGCCCACTTCTATTTGAACACTTACACAACAAAGGAAGACGTTGTGGACACCGTAAGAGGCCTGAGGCACAAAGGAGGGAGACCCCTCAACACTGGGGCAGCTCTCCAGTATGTCAGGGACAATGTCTTTATTGCCTCCTCCGGAAGTAGGCGCCTTGAAGGTGTTCCACAGATTCTGATACTGCTGAATGGTGGAAGGTCCTTTGACAATGTAGATACACCAGCGTCTGCTCTCAAGGAGCTTGGTGTCTTGGTGTTTGGAATTGGAACAAGGAGCTCTGATAGCAGAGAATTACAAAAATATCCTATGACCCCAGTTATGCTCTTTCCGTGTCTGAATTTACTGACCTCCCCAACGTCCAACAGCAGCTTCTTTCTGCTATGGGCACTGTCATTGTACAGGTCACAACCATGACACCAACAGTAAAACCAACAATCCTAGGTAAGATAAATATGGTTGTGATCAGTTCCATTTTCACTCTTACATCAGGATTTCAGTATTTGATAGCTTTGACATTTTAGGTAGATACCTCCCGAGGCCTTTCATGTTGGATTTATTTCATACCTCTGTAGGAATGTTCTCTATGATAGCACTCAGTCCAATGCACACATTGACACTTTCTTTGAATGGTTGTTTGAGATTAGGGAAAAGGATGACTGACATGTGAAGGAAGCAGCTTTGTCCTGTTTTGCCCTTACCTATCTATGCATCATTTAATAAAACTCTTTTTCTCAACATTCACATTCTCTAGTTGAGAGTCAGGCTCCCAGGAGGGATGTCGTGTTCTTGCTGGATGGATCTGATGGCACGAGGAGTGGATTCCCAGCAATGCGGGACTTTGTTCAAAGAGTAGTGGAGACACTCGGTGTGGATGAGAACAAAGATCGCGTGGCTGTGGTCCAGTACAGTAGAGATCCAGCCGCCCAATTCTATCTGAACACATACACAACAAAAGGAGAGATTCTCAACACTGTAAGAGGTCTGAGACACAAAGGTGGGAGACCTCTCAACACTGGAGCAGCTCTCCAGTATGTGAGAGACAATGTCTTGACTGCCTCCTCCGGAAGTCGACGCACTGAAGGTGTTCCACAGTTACTGATTCTGCTGAGTGGTGGAAGGTCCTTTGACAATGTTGACACTCCAGCTTCTGCTCTGAAGGAGCTTGGGGTCTTGATCTTTGGAATTGGAACAAGGAGCTCTGATAGCAGAGAATTGCAGAGGATATCACATGATCCCAGTTACGCTCTGTCTGTCTCTGACTTCACTGACCTTCCAAACATCCAGCAGCAACTTCTGTCCTCGGTGGAGTCAGTTGTTATTGACGTTACGCCAGAATCGACAACAGATTTAGGTATGTGTCATCACTGTTAATTGAGAGTCAGGAAGTGTTAGTAAAATGTCAGCTGAGTCTTAGAAACAACGGTATAATTTGACCACAAGCCCCACATTTCAACTGTCTGATTGACATAATCTTTTTATTTTCTCAGTTGATCATGACACCTCCAGAAAGGATGTGGTATTCCTTGTGGATGGTTCTGATGGCACAAGGAATGGATTCCCAGCAATGCGTGATTTTGTTCAGCGAGTAGTGGGGAAACTCAATGTGGGAGGAGACAAAGACCGCGTTTCTGTTGTCCAGTACGGTAGAGATCAAGAAGTTCATTTCTATCTGAACACATACACCACAAAGGAGGACATTCTTAACACTGTGAGAAGTCTGAGGCACAGAGGAGGTAGACCCCTTAACACTGGGGCAGCCCTCCAATACGTAAGGGACAACGTCCTTACTGCCTCCTCTGGAAGCAGAAGCCAAGAGGGCGTCCCTCAGATGCTGATACTGCTGAGTGGGGGAAGGTCCAGTGATAATGTTGACATACCAGCTTCTGCCCTGAAAGACAGTGGGGTCTTGATCTTTGGCATTGGAACCAGAAATTCCAGCAGAGAGGTTCAAGGGATTGCCACTGATCCTAGTTTTTCCCAGTCTGTTTCTGAATTCACTGACCTCCCCAGCATCCAGGAGCAGTTTTTCTCCACACTCATAACTGTACAAGTTGAGGCCACACCCAAAACCCCAACAGTCATAGGTAAGAACGGATGCGTTATCTAGGACAACTAAAACAACACACATATTTCAGTCTCAGGTTCATTGAAGCAATGCTAACATATTTTCTGTTTTGTTTCTGAAACTCTTAGTGGACCAAAGCATTGCCAGAAAGGATGTAGTATTCCTGCTGGATGGTTCTGATGGCACTAGGAATGGCTTTCCAGCAATGCGTGACTTTGTTCAAAGAGTGGTAGAGAAACTCACTGTGGAGGAGAACAGAGATCGAGTCTCTGTGGTCCAGTATAGCAAAGAATCAGAGGCCCACTTCTATTTGAACACTTACACAACAAAGGAAGACGTTGTGGACACCGTAAGAGGCCTGAGGCACAAAGGAGGGAGACCCCTCAACACTGGGGCAGCTCTCCAGTATGTCAGGGACAATGTCTTTATTGCCTCCTCCGGAAGTAGGCGCCTTGAAGGTGTTCCACAGATTCTGATACTGCTGAATGGTGGAAGGTCCTTTGACAATGTAGATACACCAGCGTCTGCTCTCAAGGAGCTTGGTGTCTTGGTGTTTGGAATTGGAACAAGGAGCTCTGATAGCAGAGAATTACAAAAATATCCTATGACCCCAGTTATGCTCTTTCCGTGTCTGAATTTACTGACCTCCCCAACGTCCAACAGCAGCTTCTTTCTGCTATGGGCACTGTCATTGTACAGGTCACAACCATGACACCAACAGTAAAACCAACAATCCTAGGTAAGATAAATATGGTTGTGATCAGTTCCATTTTCACTCTTACATCAGGATTTCAGTATTTGATAGCTTTGACATTTTAGGTAGATACCTCCCGAGGCCTTTCATGTTGGATTTATTTCATACCTCTGTAGGAATGTTCTCTATGATAGCACTCAGTCCAATGCACACATTGACACTTTCTTTGAATGGTTGTTTGAGATTAGGGAAAAGGATGACTGACATGTGAAGGAAGCAGCTTTGTCCTGTTTTGCCCTTACCTATCTATGCATCATTTAATAAAACTCTTTTTCTCAACATTCACATTCTCTAGTTGAGAGTCAGGCTCCCAGGAGGGATGTCGTGTTCTTGCTGGATGGATCTGATGGCACGAGGAGTGGATTCCCAGCAATGCGGGACTTTGTTCAAAGAGTAGTGGAGACACTCGGTGTGGATGAGAACAAAGATCGCGTGGCTGTGGTCCAGTACAGTAGAGATCCAGCCGCCCAATTCTATCTGAACACATACACAACAAAAGGAGAGATTCTCAACACTGTAAGAGGTCTGAGACACAAAGGTGGGAGACCTCTCAACACTGGAGCAGCTCTCCAGTATGTGAGAGACAATGTCTTGACTGCCTCCTCCGGAAGTCGACGCACTGAAGGTGTTCCACAGTTACTGATTCTGCTGAGTGGTGGAAGGTCCTTTGACAATGTTGACACTCCAGCTTCTGCTCTGAAGGAGCTTGGGGTCTTGATCTTTGGAATTGGAACAAGGAGCTCTGATAGCAGAGAATTGCAGAGGATATCACATGATCCCAGTTACGCTCTGTCTGTCTCTGACTTCACTGACCTTCCAAACATCCAGCAGCAACTTCTGTCCTCGGTGGAGTCAGTTGTTATTGACGTTACGCCAGAATCGACAACAGATTTAGGTATGTGTCATCACTGTTAAT
>NW_025751108.1:0-16491 GCF_021184085.1 Oncorhynchus gorbuscha
AGTGTTGCACTTGAAAACAAGGCTGCATGGGATTTCTGAGAAGCCATCCAATGGCAATGTCTGCTTTAGGTCCCCATGTGTCGACAATACGCAATACCAACACAGGCTCTCCTCAGGGATGTGTTGTGTCCCCACTCCAACACAGTCTCTCCTCAGGGATGTGTTGTGTCTCCACTCCACCACCAACACAGTCTCTCCTCAGGGATGTGTTGTGTCTCTACTCCACCACCAACACAGTCTCTCCACAGGGATGTGTTGTGTCTCCACTCCACCACCAACACAGTCTCTCCTCAGGGATGTGTTGTGTCTCCACTCCACCACCAACACAGTCTCTCCTCAGGGATGTGTTGTGTCTCCACTCCACCACCAACACAGTCTCTCCTCAAGGATGTGTTGTGTCTCCACTCCACCACCAACACAGGGATGTGTTTTGTCCCCACTCCTGTACATCTTGTACACTAATAGTTGTCAAACAGACATGCCTGGATGAGATCTTTAAGGTCAGGGCCCTCCCCAAGGTACTGGGAGTCAAACAGACAGGCCTGGATGAGATCTTTAAGGTCAGGGCCCTCCCCAAGGTACTTGGAGTCAAACAGATAGGCCTGGATGAGATCTTTAAGGTCAGGGCCCTCCCCAAGGTACTTGGAGTCAAAGAGACAGGCCTGGATGAGATCTTTAAGGTCAGGCCCCCCCCCCAAGGTACTTGGAGTCAAACAGACAGGCCTGGATGAGGTCTTTAAGGTCAGGGCCCTCCCCAAGGTACTGGGAGTCAAACAGACAGGCCTGGATGAGATCTTGAGGTCAGGGCCCTCCCAAGGTACTTGGAGTCAAACAGACAGGCCTGGATGAGGTCTTTAAGGTCAGGGCCCTCCCCAAGGTACTGGGAGTCAAACAGACAGGCCTGGATGAGATCTTTAAGGTCAGGGCCCTCCCCAAGGTACTTGGAGTCAAACAGACAGGCCTGGATGAGATCTTTCAGGTCAGGGCCTCAGCAAGGCTCACAAAATAATTTTAGACCCAAACCATCCTCTGTACCCGGACTTTGAACTACTCCCCTCTGGGTGCAGGTATAGAACACCCCTCAGCAGGAAAAACACAACTAGACAATCATTTGTGCCAGGTGTGATATCCCTCCTAAATAGCTCGGGCTAATCTTCCTATAGACTCAGTAAGGCCAGCAGGCTAATGTTCCTATCGACCCAGTAAGGCCAGCAGGCTAATGTTCCTATCGACTCAGTAAGGCCAGCAGGCTAATCTTCCTATCCACTCAGTAATTCCAGCAGGCTAATGTTCCTATCGACTCAGTAAGGCCAGCAGGCTAATGTTCCTATCGACTCAGTAAGGCCAGCAGGCTAATGTTCCTTTCGACTCAGTAAGGCTAGCAGGCTAATGTTCATATAGACTCGGTAAGGCCAGCAGGCTAATGTTCCTATAGACTCAGTAAGACCAGCAGGCTAATGTTCCTATAGACTCAGTAAGACCAGCAGGCTAATGTTCCTATAGACTCAGTAAGACCAGCAGGCAAATGTTCCTATAGACTCAGTAGGACCAGCAGGCTAATGTTCCTATAGACTCAGTAAGGCCAGCAGGCTAATGTTCCTATCGACTCAGTAAGACCAGCAGGCTAATGTTCATATAGACTCGGTAAGGCCAGCAGGCTAATGTTCCTATCGACTCAGTAAGACCAGCAGGCTAATGTTCATATAGACTCGGTAAGGCCAGCAGGCTAATGTTCCTATAGACTCAGTAAGACCAGCAAGCTAATGTTCCTATAGACTCAGTAAGGCCAGCAGGCTAATGTTCCTATAGACTCAGTAAGACCAGCAGGCTAATGTTCCTATAGACTCAGTAAGGCCAGCAGGCTAATGTTCTTATAGACTCAGTAAGGCCAGCAGGCTAATGTTCCTATAGACTCAGTAAGGCCAGCAGGCTAATGTTCCTATAGACTCAGTAAGGCCAGCAGGCTAATGTTCCTATAGACTCAGTAAGGCCAGCAGGCTAATGTTCCTATAGACTCAGTAAGGCCAGCAGGCTAATGTTCCTATAGACTCAGTAAGGCCAGCAGGCTAATGTTCCTATAGACTCAGTAAGGCCAGCAGGCTAATGTTCCTATAGACTCAGTAAGGCCAGCAGGCTAATGTTCCTATAGACTCAGTAAGGCCAGCAGGCTAATGTTCCTATAGACTCAGTAAGACCAGCAGGCTAGTCTTTAATAATTTTTTTTGTTGGTATGTAACTGTTATGAAAGTTGTATTGTTAATTTGGTTTTGTATCTAAACGCCACTTTAAATGTGTACATGACACTGCAACAACATTTCCCCATGGGGACAATGGAGTCAGTCAGTAAGGACGCTTTAGGTTTAAAGCTGGGAGCCACTTGTGGATTTGTCAGGTCTAAAGCAGATTCCTCAGAGACCGTTAAAACAACCCCGATGCGGATGTTGGCTAAGGCCGATCTGATTGAATCCAGGCCTAATTTATCTTCAAATGGCAAAATGAAATGTGTGTCAAACGCAGCTCATGTGACCTACTGTACCAGAAACCATGAACCATAAGCTCTCTGTGAAGTTTACACTAACAACTTTATTAGTATTGCAGCAGTAGACTGACTAGCCTGGTCCCAGATCTGTTTGTATTGCAGCAGTAGACTGACGAGCCTGGTCCCAGATCATTTTGTATTGCAGCAGTAGACTGACGAGCCTGGTCCCAGATCAGTTTGTATTGCAGCAGTAGACTGACTAGCCTGGTCCCAGATCTGATTGTATTGCAGCCGTAGACTGACTGGCCTGGTCCCAGATCTGTTTGTATTGCAGCAGTAGACTGACGAGCCTGGTCCCAGATCTGTTTGTATTGCAGCAGTAGACTGACGAGCCTGGTCCCAGATCTGTTTGTATTGCAGCTGACTAGCCTGGTCCCAGATCAGTTTGTATTGCAGCAGTAGACTGACTAGGCTGGTCCCAGATCAGTTTGTATTGCAGCAGTAGACTGACTAGCCTGGTCCCAGATCAGTTTGTATTGCAGCAGTAGACTGACTAGCCTGGTCCCAGATCTGTTTGTATTGCAGCAGTAGACTGACTAGCCTGGTCCCAGATCAGTTTGTATTGCAGCAGTAGACTGACTAGCCTGGTCCCAGATCTGTTTGTATTGCAGCAGTAGACTGACTAGCCTGGTCCCAGATCAGTTTGTATTGCAGCAGTAGACTGACTAGCCTGGTCCCAGATCTGATTGTATTGCAGCCGTAGACTGACTAGCCTGGTCCCAGATCTGTTTGTATTGCAGCAGTAGACTGACTGGCCTGGTCCCAGATCTGATTGTATTGCAGCCGTAGACTGACTAGCCTGGTCCCAGATCAGTTTGTATTGCAGCAGTAGACTGACTAGCCTGGTCCCAGATCTGATTGTATTGCAGCCGTAGACTGACTAGCCTGGTCCCAGATCAGTTTGTATTGCAGCAGTAGACTGACTAGCCTGGTCCCAGATCTGATTGTATTGCAGCAGTAGACTGACTAGCCTGGTCCCAGATCTGATTGTATTGCAGCCGTAGACTGACTAGCCTGGTCCCAGATCAGTTTGTATTGCAGCCGTAGACTGACTAGCCTGGTCCCAGATCTGTTTGTATTGCAGCAGTAGACTGACTAGCCTGGTCCCAGATCTGTTTGTATTGCAGCAGTAGACTGACTAGCCTGGTCCCAGATCTGTTTGTATTGCAGCAGTAGACTGACTAGCCTGGTCCCAGATCTGTTTGTATTGCAGCAGTAGACTGACTAGCCTGGTCCCAGATCTGTTTGTATTGCAGCAGTAGACTGACTAGCCTGGTCCCAGATCTGATTGTATTGCAGCAGTAGACTGACTAGCCTGGTCCCAGATCAGTTTGTATTGCAGCAGTAGACTGACTAGCCTGGTCCCAGATCTGTTCTTGATCTTGCCAACTCCATGGCTGTCAACGTCACTAATGTCACTGTACAGCCAAACATGACAGTTCCATGTGTACTGGGCAAAGAGCGCAGAACCAGCTTGGCACCAGAACCAGGCTATTGTAGTGGGCATACCTGGCCAAGGCTCAGTCCCAACGGTTTACACACTAATAGAACCATGTGGACACACTTCTGGACATCTAGAGACTCCACAGAAACATGTCTCTACATATTGGACCATATAGGGACACAGTTATACCCTCCTACTGCTGTGGGTGTCAGTGTGTTTGTGTGTCCTGAGGTGCAGAACAGAGCAGAGAAACATCATGTGGTCTGAAGGTGAATGACCACATATTGATGCAGCCCCATCACATGACGCCCCAGAACAGAGAACTATCACAGAGAGGACATAAGGAGGCTGACTTGGTGATTATATCTGTAGAAGAAACTCTGTAGTGTAGATATAGACATTATATCTATAGTGTAGATATGGACATTATATCTATAGAAGAAACTCTATAGTGTAGATATAGACATTATATCTATAGTGGAGATATGGACATTATATCTGTAGAAGAAACTCTATAGTGTAGATATAGACATTATATCTATAGTGTAGATATGGACATTATATCTGTAGTGTAGATATGGACATTATATCTGTAGAAGAAACTCTATAGTGTAGATATAGACATTATATCTATAGTGTAGATATGGACATTATATCTATAGTGTAGATATGGACATTATATCTATAGTGTAGATATGGACATTATAGCTATAGTGTAGATATGGACATTATATCTATATAATAATCTATGTAGTGTAGATATGGACATTATATCTATAGTGTAGATATAGACATTATATCTGTAGTGTAGATATGGACATTATATCTATAGTGTAGATATGGACATTATATCTATAGTGTAGATATGGACATTATATCTATAGTGTAGATATGGACATTATATCTATATAATCATCTCTATAGTGTAGATATGTACATTATATCTATATAATAATATCTATAGTGTAGATATGGACATTATATCTGTAGTGTAGATGTGGACATTATATCTATAGTGTAGATGTGGACATTATATCTATAGTGTAGATGTGGACATTATATCTGTAGTGTAGATATGGACATTATATCTGTAGTGTAGATATGGACATTATATCTGTAGTGTAGATATGGACATTATATCTGTAGTGTAGATATGGACATTATATCTATAGTGTAGATATGGACATTATATCTGTAGTGTAGATATGGACATTATATCTGTAGTGTAGATATGGACATTATATCTGTAGTGTAGATATGGACATTATATCTATAGTGTAGATATGGACATTATATCTATAGTGTAGATATGGACATTATAACTGTAGTGTAGATATGGACATTATATCTGTAGTGTAGATATGGACATTATATCTATATAATCATCTCTGTAGTGTAGATATGGACATTATATCTGTAGTGTAGATATGGCCATTATATCTGTAGTGTAGATATGGACATTATATCTGTAGTGTAGATATGGACATTATATCTGTAGTGTAGATATGGACATTATATCTATAGTGTAGATATGGACATTATATCTATAGTGTAGATATGGACATTATATCTGTAGTGTAGATATGGACATTATATCTGTAGTGTAGATATGGACATTATATCTATAGTGTAGATATGGACATTATATCTATAGTGTAGATATGGACATTATATCTGTAGTGTAGATATGGACATTATATCTATAGTGTAGATATGGACATTATATCTGTAGTGTAGATATGGACATTATATCTGTAGTGTAGATATGGACATTATATCTGTAGTGTAGATATGGACATTATATCTATAGTGTAGATATGGACATTATATCTGTAGTGTAGAAATGGACATTGTATCTATATACAATTTAGTATCTATAGTGTAGATATGGACATTATATCTGTAGTGGAGATATGGACATTCTATCTATAGTGTAGATATGGACATTGTATCTATATAATAATCTCTATAGGGTAGATATGGACATTATATCTGTAGTGTAGATATGGACATTATATCTATATAATAATCTCTGTAGTGTAGATGTGGACATTATATCTGTAGTGTAGATGTGGACATTATATCTATAGTGTAGATATGGACATTATATATCTGTAGTGTAGATATGGACATTATATCTATAGTGTAGATATGGACATTATATCTGTAGTGTAGATATGGACATTATATCTATAGTGTAGATATGGACATTATATCTATAGTGTAGATATGGACATTATCTCTATAGTGTAGATATGGACATTATATCTATATAATCATCTCTGTAGTGTAGATATGGACATTATATCTGTATTGTAGATATGGACATTATATCTATAGTGTAGATATGGACATTATATCTGTAGTGTAGATATGGACATTATATCTGTAGTGTAGATATGGACATTATATCTGTAGTGTAGATATGGACATTATATCTATAGTGTAGATATGGACATTATCTCTGTAGTGTAGATAGACTGACTGTAGGGATGGTGATTGTGTTCTACTACAGTAGAGTATAGGATATGGACATTATATCTATAGTGTAGATATGGACATTATATCTATATAATCATCTCTGTAGTGTAGATATGGACATTATATCTATAGTGTAGATATGGACATTATATCTGTATTGTAGATATGGACATTATATCTATAGTGTAGATATGGACATTATATCTATAGTGTAGATATCGACATTATATCTGTATTGTAGATATGGACATTATATCTATAGTGTAGATATGGACATTATATCTATAGTGTAGATATGGACATTATATCTGTATTGTAGATATGGACATTATATCTATAGTGTAGATATGGACATTATATCTATAGTGTAGATATGGACATTATATCTGTATTGTAGATATGGACATTATATCTATAGTGTAGATATGGACATTATATCTGTAGTGTAGATATGGACATTATATCTATAGTGTAGATATGGACATTATATCTGTAGTGTAGATATGGACATTATCTCTGTAGTGTAGATATGGACATTATATCTGTAGTGTAGATAGACTGACTGTAGGAATGGTGATTGTGTTCTACTACAGTAAAGGATATGGACATTATCTCTGTAGTGTAGATATGGACATTATCTCTGTAGTGTAGATCGACTGACTGTAGGGATGGTGATTGTGTTCTACTACAGTAAAGGATATGGACATTATCTCTGTAGTGTAGATATGGACATTATCTCTGTAGTGTAGATAGACTGACTGTGGAGATGGTGATTGTGTTCTACTACAGTAGAGTAAAGGTCAGTCCAGTACAGGCAGGTTTAGCTGAATGAACAACAACGGCGGAATGCAATATAACATTTTACGAGATCGTTTGGGGAATGGCCTCGCCTCCAACGGAAGATCCTCAGTGCCAGATGATGTAATGACAGGTACACCAATGCTGGAACCCCCCCCCCCCCAACGGAAGATCCTCAGTGCCAGATGATGTAATGACAGGTACACCTATGCTGGAACCCCCCCCCCCCTCCAACGGATGATCCTCAGAGCCAGATGATGTAATGACAGGTACACCAATGCTGGCGGGCCTTAAAACCTCTTGGAGCTAGGGGGCACTATTTTGATTTTTGGAAAAATAATGTTCCCAAAGTAAACGGCCTATTTCTCAGGACCAGATGCTAGAATATCCATATAATTGACAGCTTAGGATAGAAAACACTCTAACGTTTCCAAAACTGTAAAAATATTGTCTGTGAGTATAACAGAACTGATATTGCAGGCGAAAGCCTGAGACAAATCCAATCAGGAAGTGACTCTTATTTTGAAAGCTGTGTTCCTATGCATCCTTATTGACCTTTGAAAGGGATATCAACCAGATTCCTTTTTCTATGGCTTCCTAAGGTGTCTACAGCCTTTAGACATAGTTTCAGGCCTTTATTTTGAAGAAGGAGCGTGAACGACCACATTACGTAAGTGGTCAGGTGGGGGCTCTCAGAGTGATTTTTGCGCAAAGAGAGAGTCGGCCATTGTTCCTCCCGGTCCTAGTGAAAAGCCAACTGTCCCTGTTGATATATTATCGAATAGATATTTGAAAAACACCTTGAGAATTGATTATAAAAACGTTTGCCATGTTTCTGTCGACATTATGGATATAATTTGGAATTTTTTGTCGTGACCGCTATTTCCGGTGGATTCCTGGGCATAATATACCAAACTAACGGAGGTATTGGGATATAAAAATATCTTTATGGAACAAAAGGAACATTTGCTGTCTAACTGGGAGTCTGGTGAGTGAAAACATCCGAAGATCATCAAAGGTTAATTTGATTGCTTTTCTGATTTTCGTTACCAAGCTTCCTGATGCTAAGTGTACGTAATGCTATGCTAGGCTATCGATAAACTTACACAAACGCTTGTATTGCTTTCGCTGTAAAGCATAATTTTAAAATCTGAGATGACTAACAAAAGGCTAAGCTGTGTTTCGCTATATTTCACTTGTGATTTCATGAATATGAATATGTTGTAGTAATATTTTTTGACTGTTGCACTATGCTATTCAGCGTTGCTGATGACAAATATACCGGATCCAGGATGGGTAGTTCTAAGAGGTTGTTTAAGGTTGTTATAGCTGGTGGTTGTGGGAAGGTGGTGGAGAAAAACAGCAGGTGAGAGAACGAGGTAAATTAACATATCAATACATCCCAACATTAACGCCCATTGGTTGAGAGAGAGAAGGCCCATTGGTTAAGAGAGAGAAGGCCCATTGGTTAAGAGAGAGAAGGCCCATTGGTTGAGAGAGAGAAGGTCTATTGGTTGAGAGAGAGAAAGCCCATTGGTTAAGAGAGAGAAGGCCCATTGGTTGAGAGAGAAGGCCCATTGGACATGGACAGAACAGGTTCAGGAATATAGGGACGTACATGGACAGAATGGGTTCAGAATATAGGGACGTACATGGACAGAATGGGTTCAGAATATAGGGACGTACATGGACAGAATGGGTTCAGAATATAGGGACGTACATGGACAGAATGGGTTCAGAATATAGGGACGTACATGGACAGAATGGGTTCAGAATATAGGGACGTACATGGACAGAATGGGTTCCGAATATAGGGACGTACATGGACATGGACAGAATGGGTTCAGAATATAGGGACGTACATGGACATGGACAGAATGGGTTCAGAATATAGGGACGTACATGGACAGAATGGGTTCAGAATATAGGGACGTACATGGACAGAACAGGTTCAGAATATAGGGACGTACATGGACATGGACAGAACAGGTTCAGAATATAGGGACGTACATGGACAGAACGGGTTCAGAATATAGGGACGTACATGGACAGAACGGGTTCAGAATATAGGGACGTACATGGACAGAATGGGTTCAGAATATAGGGACGTACATGGACAGAACAGGTTCAGAATATAGGGACGTACATGGACAGAATGGGTTCAGAATATAGGGACGTACATGGACAGAATGGGTTCAGAATATAGGGACGTACATGGACAGAATGGGTTCAGAATATAGGGACATACATGGGCAGAATGGGTTCAGAATATAGGGACGTACATGGACAGAATGGGTTGGTAGTTTTACTCTGCATTTCTTTATTATTTAGGAACATTTTTGGGTTATGAAAGTATGTATGAATCATTAATGGTTGGGAGAACCTTTACTCACATAATATATTGATGAGTGTAAAATACAGCAGTTTGAATCATCCTGAGAGTTGTCCTATAAATCTACCCTGATCCTCACTAATCATGGCACTGTAATAGGGGTTAAACAGTAGTCCTGATCCTCACTAATCATGGAACTGTAATAGGGTTTAAACAGTAGTCCTGATCCTCACTAATCATGGAACTGTAATAGGGGTTAAACAGTAGTCCTGATCCTCACTAATCATGGAACTGTAATAGGGGTTAAACAGTAGTCCTGATCCTCACTAATCATGGAACTGTAATAGGGGTTAAACAGTAGTCCTGATCCTCACTAATCATGGAACTGTAATAGGGGTTAAACAGTAGTCCTGATCCTCACTAATCATGGCACTGTAATAGGGGTTAAACAGTAGTCCTGATCCTCACTAATCATGGCACTGTAATAGGGGTTAAACAGTAGTCCTGATCCTCACTAATCATGGCACTGTAATAGGGGTTGACCAGTAGTCCTGATCCTCACTAATCATGGAACTGTAATAGGGTTTAAACAGTAGTCCTATAAATCTACCCTGATCTTCACTAATCATGGAACTGTAATAGGGGTTAAACAGTAGTCCTGATCCTCACTAATCATGGAACTGTAATAGGGGTTAAACAGTAGTCCTGATCCTCACTAATCATGGAACTGTAATAGGGTTAAACAGTAGTCCTGATCCTCACTAATCATGGAACTGTAATAGGGGTTAAACAGTAGTCCTGATCCTCACTAATCATGGCACTGTAATAGGGGTTAAACAGTAGTCCTGATCCTCACTAATCATGGAACTGTAATAGGGGTTAAACAGTAGTCCTATAAATCTCCTGATCCTCACTAATCATGGAACTGTAATAGGGGTTAAACAGTAGTCCTATAAATCTACCCTGATCCTCACTAATCATGGAACTGTAATAGGGGTTAAACAGTAGTCCTATAAATCTACCTGATCCTCACTAATCATGGAACTATAATAGGGGTTAAACAGTAGTCCTGATCCTCACTAATCATGGAACTGTAATAGGGGTTAAACAGTAGTCCTGATCCTCACTAATCATGGAACTGTAATAGGGTTTAAACAGTAGTCCTGATCCTCACTAATCATGGAACTGTAATAGGGGTTAAACAGTAGTCCTGATCCTCACTAATCATGGAACTGTAATAGGGGTTAAACAGTAGTCAGTAGTCTGATCCTCACTAATCATGGAACTGTAATAGGGGTTAAACAGTAGTCCTATAAATCTACCCTGATCCTCACTAATCATGGAACTGTAATAGGGGTTAAATAGTAGTCCTATAAATCTACCCTGATCCTCACTAATCATGGAACTGTAATAGGGTTAAACAGTAGTCCTGATCCTCATAAATGGCACTGTAATAGGGGTTGACCAGTAGTCCTGATCCTCACTAATCATGGAACTGTAATAGGGTTTAAACAGTAGTCCTATAAATCTACCCTGATCCTCACTAATCATGGAACTGTAATAGGGGTAGTCCTGATCCTCACTAATCATGGAACTGTAATAGGGGTCCTGATCCTCACTAATCATGGCACTGTAATAGGGTTTAAACAGTAGTCCTATAAATCTACCCTGATCCTCACTAATCATGGAACTGTAATAGGGGTTAAACAGTAGTACCCTGATCCTCACTAACCATGGAACTGTAATAGGGGTTAAACAGTAGTCCTGATCCTCACTAATCCTCATCCTCACTAATCATGGAACTGTAATAGGGGTTGACCAGTAGTCCTGATCCTCACTAATCATGGCACTGTAATAGGGGTTGACCAGTAGTCCTGATCCTCACTAATCATGGAACTGTAATAGGGGTTAAACAGTAGTCCTGATCCTCACTAATCATGGAACTGTAATAGGGGTTAAACAGTAGTCCTGATCCTCACTAATCATGGAACTGTAATAGGGGTTAAACAGTAGTCCTGATCCTCACTAATCATGGCACTGTAATAGGGGTTAAACAGTAGTCCTGATCCTCACTAATCATGGCACTGTAATAGGGGTTAAACAGTAGTCCTGATCCTCACTAATCATGGCACTGTAATAGGGGTTAAACAGTAGTCCTGATCCTCACTAATCATGGAACTGTAATAGGGTTAAACAGTAGTCCTGATCCTCACTAATCATGGAACTGTAATAGGGTTAAACAGTAGTCCTATAAATCTACCCTGATCCTCACTAATCATGGCACTGTAATAGGGGTTAAACAGTAGTCCTGATCCTCACTAATCATGGCACTGTAATAGGGGTTGACCAGTAGTCCTGATCCTCACTAATCATGGAACTGTAATAGGGTTTAAACAGTAGTCCTATAAGTCTACCCTGATCCTCACTAATCATGGAACTGTAATAGGGGTTAAACAGTAGTCCTGATCCTCACTAATCATGGAACTGTAATAGGGGTTGACCAGTAGTCCTGATCCTCACTAATCATGGCACTGTAATAGGGGTTAAACAGTAGTCCTGATCCTCACTAATCATGGAACTGTAATAGGGGTTAAACAGTAGTCCTGATCCTCACTAATCATGGCACTGTAATAGGGGTTAAACAGTAGTCCTGATCCTCACTAATC
Organism: Oncorhynchus gorbuscha; assembly: GCF_021184085.1. Taxonomy (NCBI): domain Eukaryota; kingdom Metazoa; phylum Chordata; class Actinopteri; order Salmoniformes; family Salmonidae; genus Oncorhynchus; species Oncorhynchus gorbuscha. The sequence goes on from NW_025751108.1 coordinate 12,261, forward strand.
ATGGAACTGTAATAGGGGTTAAACAGTAGTCCTATAAATCTACCCTGATCCTCACTAATCATGGAACTGTAATAGGGGTTAAACAGTAGTCCTATAAATCTACCCTGATCCTCACTAATCATGGAACTGTAATAGGGGTTAAACAGTAGTCCTATAAATCTACCCTGATCCTCACTAATCATGGAACTGTAATAGGTGTTAAACAGTAGTCCTATAAATCTACCCTGATCCTCACTAATCATGGAACTGTAATAGGGGTTAAACAGTAGTCCTGATCCTCACTAATCATGGAACTGTAATAGGGGTTGACCAGTAGGCCTGATCCTCACTAATCATGGAACTGTAATAGGGGTTAAACAGTAGTCCTGATCCTCACTAATCATGGAACTGTAATAGGGGTTAAACAGTAGTCCTATAAATCTACCCTGATCCTCACTAATCATGGAACTGTAATAGGGGTTAAACAGTAGTCCTGATCCTCACTAATCATGGAACTGTAATAGGGTTAAACAGTAGTTCCTGATAATCACTAATCATGGCACTGGATGACAGTGGTCCCTTCATGGTGAACTGTTCACCAGCCTCCAGGTTTAACCTGCTAGGTGTGGTCTTAGTTCCATACTGATTCAATAGGCTGCATGTCCTAAATTATTCCACAACCTTAGTCTAATATGGTCCAGTAATGAAAGAAAGGAAAACGGAATGGTATGATGCCAAATGGAAGATACAAACTGAAGAAAACTAACACTAAATTAATAGTTATAAATGCATATTTAACATGATACAAATTGTAAAATAAAAATGAAAAAATCCCAGTCATAGGCTATAATGAAACATTCTAAAGCCCAGTCATAGGCTATAATGAAACATTCTAAAGCCCAGTCATAGGCTATAATGAAACATTCTAAAGCCCAGTCACAGGCTATAATGAATACTATACTATTTCTTGGGTTCAGCCCTAAAGAAGCCTATTTCTTGGGTTCATTCCTACAGAAGCCTATTTCTTGGGTTCAGCCCTAAAGAAGCCCATAGTTTGGGTTCAGCCCTAAAGAAGCCTATTTCTTGGGTTCATTCCTACAGAAGCCTATTTCTTGGGTTCAGCCCTCCAGAAGCCCATAGCTTGGGTTCAGCCCTACAGAAGCCTATTTCTTGGGTTCAGCCCTAAAGAAGCCTATAGCTTGGGTTCAGCCCTACAGAAGCTTATAGCTTTGGTTCAGCCCTACAGAAGCCTATATCTTGGGTTCGGCCCTAAAGAAGCCTATAGCTTGGGTTCAGCCCTAAATAAGCCTATATCTTGGGTTCAGTAGAGTTCAGAAGAGTCCAGAGTTCAGTATGACATAGTAGAGTTCAGTAGAGTCCAGTAGGATGAAGTAGAGTTCAGTAGAGGCCAGTAGGACACAGTATAGTTTGGTAGAGTTAAGTAGGACACAGCAGAGTTCAGTAGAGTCCAGTAGGACACAGTATAGTTTGATAGAGTTAAGTAGGACACAGCAGAGTTCAGTAGAGTCCAGTAGAGTTCAGTAGAGTCCAGTAGGATGAAGTAGAGTTCAGTAGAGTCCAGTAGGACACATTAGAGTTCAGTAGAGGCCAGTAGGACACAGTATAGTTTGATAGAGTTAAGTAGGACACAGTAGAGTTCAAGTAGAGTCCAGTATGACACAGCAGAGTTCAGTAGAGTCCAGTAGAGTTCAGTAGAGTCAGTAGGACACAGTAGAGATCAGTAGAGTTCAATAGAGTCAGTAGGACACAGTAGAGTTCAAGTAGAGTCAGTTGGACACAGTAGAGTCCAGGAGAGTCCAGTAGGACACAGTAGAGTTCAGTAGAGTTCAGTAGAGTCCAATAGGACACAGCAGAGTTCAAGTAGAGTCCAGTAGGACACAGTAGAGTCCAGGAGAGTGCAGTAGGACAGCGTAGAGTTCAGTAGGACACAGTAGAGTCCAGTAGAATTCAATAGAGTTCAGTAGCACACTGGCAGAGTTCAGTAAAACTAAGTAGGACGCAGTAGAGTTCAGTAGAGTCCAGTAGGAAGCAGTAGAAATCAGTAGAGTTAAGTAGGACAGAGTAGAGTCCAGTAGGACCCAGTAGAGTTTATTAGAGTCCAGTAGAGCCCAGTAGAGTACAGTAGGACACAGTAGAGCCCAGTGGAGTACAGTAGGACACAGTAGATCCCAGTGGAGTACAGTAGGATACAGTAGATTCCAGTATAGCAGTAGGACACAGTAGAGTCCAGCAGAGTCCTGTAGGACACAAAGTACAGTCAGTAGAGACAGGTCCAGTAGAGTATAGTAGAGTAAAGTAGAGTTAAGTATGACACAGTAGAGTCCAGTAGAACACAGTAGAGTTTGGTAGTACAGCAGAGTTAAGTATTACAGTAGTGTCCTGTTGGACACAGTAGAATACATTAGAGTCCAAGAGACTAGAGTCTAATTGAGTACAGTAGAGTCCAATAGAGTCTAATAGAGTAGGAGTAGACAACGCTGTGTGCTGGAAAACCTTGGTAGAGCATGGGTGAATTAGGCAGTGTGGCGCCTAGTGTTTCTCTTCAAGACCATCCATTTCCCTGAATAGCCTGAATTAGATGCTCGTCTTGTGTCTGTGTTTGTGTGGAGCTTCAACAGAGTGTTGTGTGATTTACCTCTGACTGCTGGGGTAATATAACACATAACAGCAGACAATGTTCTGACAAGATAACAAGATAATCACTGTCTGGATCTGCCCCGGGCCTCCTCTTCCTCCCCTGTCTAACCCTCCTCCTCCTCTTCTCCCTCTCTAACCAACCTCTCCTCCTCCTCCTCCTCTCTCCCTCTTCTTCCTATTCTCCTCCTCCTCCTCTTCCCTCTCCTTCCTATTCTCCTCCTCCTCCTCTCCCTCTTCTTCCTATTCTCCTCCTCCTCCTCCTCCTCCTCTTCTCCCCTCTCTAACCAACCTCCTCCTCCTCTCTCCCTCTTCTTCCTATTCTCCTCCTCCTCCCTCTCCCTCTTCTGCCTATTCTCCTCCTCCTCCTCTCTCCTTTTCTTTCTACTCTCCTCCTCCCTCCTCTTTCCCTCTTCTCCTCCTCCTCTCTCCCTCTTCTTCCCTATTCTCCTCCTCCTCCTCTCCCTCTTCCTTTATTCTCCTCCTCCTCCTCCTCTCTCCCCTCTTCTTTCTCTCTCCTCTCCTCCTCTATTCCCTCCTTCCTCCTCTCTCCTTTTCTTTCCCCTCTCTTTCTCTCTCCTCCTCCTCCCCCTCTCTCCCTCTTCTTTCTACTCTCCTCCTCCTACTCTCCTCCCCCTCTCCCTCTCTACTCGCCTCCTCCTCCTCCTCCTCTCTCCCTCTTGCTTTAGATACACACACACACACACACCCTCCTCCTCCTCCTCTCTCCCTCTTTTCACACACACTTCCACACTCCTCCTCTCCTCTCTCACACACACACAGCTTTGCTGTTGGATACACACACACACACACACACACACACACACACACACACACACACACACACACACACACACAGGGTCTGCCCTTCAGCGGTCCGTTGAGATAAGGCGGAGGACCAGCCGTGTCCTGATCTGAGGGGTTGAGGTCAGAGTTGAGGGTCAGACAACATATAAACAAGCCTCTAGCTGATGTTACTGCTGCTACCAAACATGATAGTACCCCACTCCCAACTAGGGATCTGTGAATAGATAAGGAACAGTGAATAATTAGATTGGCTGAACATATCTCTGCTCCTCACATCAACGGTTGGAAAGGAAGTAGGACTGTTACTGGTATTATACACAATGTAGACAGACATTATAACATTGATGAGAGCATTAACATCATGTAAGGATGGGTCTGATAGAGCCTCTAGATATGGAGTTTGCCAACATCAGCTTTGTCATGCAGAGATAAAGAATCTCAGTGTTTAATGACACATAGCATTATCACGTTCATCGGATTATCTCTTTCATAGCATTATCACGTTCGTTGGATTATCTCTTTCATAGCATTATCACGTTCATAGCATTTTATCAGTTCATCGGATTATCTTTCATAGCATTATCACGTTCGTTGAGTATCTCTTTCATAGCATTATCACGTTCATAATATTATCTCTTTCATAGCATTATCCACGTTCATCAGTTATCTCTTTCCGCCTTATCAATTTCATAACATTATCTCTTTCATAACATTATGTCTTTCTGCTGTTATCTCTTTCACTTGCTATTATGCTTTCCTTAATATTAATATAATAATATTACCAGGGTTA
>NW_025751109.1:0-16484 GCF_021184085.1 Oncorhynchus gorbuscha
ACTAAGGTGAAGAGGAAGAAGACATATGGGTAGAGAGGCAGGAGGGATGGAGAGACAAACAAAGAAAGGGGGCAGATGTCGGAGAAGGTTAAAGGTCACCTGGAAGGTTCAAGTTTACTTATGTTCACTCACACCCTACCTGAACTTGTTGTTGTCACTACTGGAACCCTGCTGTGAGGCCATGAATGGACTGACTTCTTGGCCAGGTAGAGTTTCTCTTCATTAACAGGGTTGAGGAGGGAGATCTCATGCCACACAGCTGATGCCTGTAGTAAAAGTCCCTCTCAGGTACTGGGCTGAGAAAATCACAGTGAAATGACTTAAAACAACAATATCCACAATATATATTCTTTCTGGCTGATACCATTAGAACAGCGACAGGGAATGTTGACCTAAAATGCCCTCAGTCATATTTGGCTTCGTAATAAGGAAAACAAAGGAGAGGCAAGTCAAACTGTGGATCTGTGAGAAGCAGACACCACTTTCCTCAGAGTTCATGTTTTGACTAAGGCTGATGTCGCTATTGTGCCCAACAATCCTGCGAATCAAAACATTATTTCCACCTCTCTGACATTTACTATTATGACACTTGGAGTAACATGGTAGATAATTCAAAACATTCCCTACATAAGAGTCAGTAATGAGGTGGATGTTAACGTACAGTACATCGCTCAGCCTCTTAGCAGGCGTACTGTCAGTGTGTTGTCACAGCTCAGACAGAACAGTGCAGATGATCTCCTGTCTGTTCCCCACCCTCTGTAACCACTGGGAACGTTGTATAGTACCTTATGGCCGCTCCTTAGGGATGTGTACATATACTGTCACGTAAAAAGGCATTTCCTGATCATAAGCTCACTGCGATAAACCCTTTGATTTGAGATTGTTACAGAACATGTTTCTGATTGGTGGCTCAGTAGGGTTTGTTTCCCACTACTCTAAAGACAAAGTGGTGTACATGCTAATGTTTACTCTCAAAGCAATTGAAGAACTGAGCGAGTCAGTATATAATATCCCCTCTTCCTGTCTTCCTCTCTCCCCCTGTCAGAGGCAGCTGGAGGCCCACCAGGAGGAGGGCATGGTGGTATCCCACATGGTGGTGGCTGGGGTGGGTATCTGGATAGCCTTCAGCTCTGGGTCCACCCTCAGATTGTTCCACACGGAGACGCTGGAGGATCTACAGGACATCAACATCGCTACGCCTGTACACAACATACTGGCTGGTAAGATACATGACAACATTACCACACCTGTACACAACATACTGGCTGTATAGATACATGACAACATTACCATACCTGTACACAACATACTGGCATTATAGATACATGATAACATTACAATACCTGTACACAACATACTGGCTGTATAGATACATGATAACATTACCACACCTGTACACAACATACTGGCATTATAGATACATGATAACATTACCACACCTGTACACAACATACTGGCATTATAGATACATGATAACATTACCATACCTGTACACAACATACTGGCTGGTAAGATACATGACAACATTACCACACCTGTACACAACATACTGGCTGTATAGATACATGATAACATTACAATACCTGTACACAACATACTGGCATTATAGATACATGATAACATTACCATACCTGTACACAACATACTGGCTGGTAAGATACATGACAACATTACCACACCTGTACACAACATACTGGCTGTATAGATACATGATAACATTACCACACCTGTACACAACATACTGGCTGTATAGATACATGATAACATTACCACACCTGTACACATACTGGCTGGTAAGATACATGACAACATTACCACACCTGTACACAACATACTGGCTGTATAGATACATGATAACATTACCATTCCTGTACACAACACACTGGCTGTATAGATACAAGATAACATTACCATACCTGTACACAACATACTGGCTGTATAGATACATGATAACATTACCATACCTGAACACAACACACTGGCTGTATAGATACATGATAACATTACCACACCTGTACACAACACACTGGCTGTATAGATACATGATAACATTACCACACCTGCACACAACATACTGGCATTATAGATACATGATAACATTACCACACCTGTACACAACATACTGGCATTATAGATACATGATAACATTACCACACCTGTACACAACATACTGGCATTATAGATACATGATAACATTACCATACCTGTACACAACATACTGGCTGGTAAGATACATGATAACATTACCATACCTGTACACAACACACTGGCTGTATAGATACATGATAACATTACCATACCTGTACACAACATACTGGCTGGTAAGATACATGACAACATTACCACACCTGTACACAACATACTGGCTGGTAAGATACATGATAACATTACCATACCTGTACACAACATACTGGCATTATAGATACATGATAACATTACCATACCTGTACACAACATACTGGCATTATAGATACATGATAACATTACCACACCTGTACACAACATACTGGCATTATAGATACATGATAACATTACCATACCTGTACACAACATACTGGCTGGTAAGATACATGATAACATTACCATACCTGTACACAACACACTGGCTGTATAGATACATGATAACATTACCATACCTGTACACAACATACTGGCTGGTAAGATACATGACAACATTACCACACCTGTACACAACATACTGGCTGGTAAGATACATGATAACATTACCATACCTGTACACAACATACTGGCATTATAGATACATGATAACATTACCATACCTGTACACAACATACTGGCTGGTAAGATACATGACAACATTACCATACCTGTACACAACATACCTAAGATACATGACAACATTACCATACCTGTACACAACATACTGGCTGTATAGATACATGATAACATTACCACACCTGAACACAACATACTGGCATTATAGATACATGATAACATTACCATACCTGTGCACAACATACTGGCATTATAGATGCAGCATGAAACGTTACCATACCTGTACACAACATACTGGCTGTTATAGATACATGATAACATTACCACACCTGTACACAACACACTGGCATTATAGATACATGATAACATTACCATACCTGTACACAACACACTGGCTGTATAGATACATGATATGACACACACCTGTACACAACATACTGGATAACATTACAATACCTGTACACAACATACTGGCTGGTAAGATACATGACAACATTAGATACATGATAACATTACCACACCTGTACACAACATACTGGCTGGTAAGATACATGATAACATTACCATACCTGTACACAACACACTGGCTGTATAGATACATGATAACATTACCATACCTGTACACAACATACTGGCTGGATAAGATTACATGCACAACACACATTACATGATATTAACACACCTGTACACAAACATACTGGTATAGGTAAGATACATGACAACATTACCACCTGTACACAACATACTGGCATTAAGATACATGATAACATTACCATACCTGCATCAAAGATTATAGATACAAACACACACCTGTACACAAATATACTGGCTGTATAGATACATGATAACATTACCATACCTGTACACAACATACTGGCATTATAGATACATGATAACATTACTATACCTGTACACAACACACTGGCTGTATAGATACATGATAACATTACCATACCTGTACACAACATACTGGATTGTAGATACATGATAACATTACAACATACTGGCTGTACACAACATACCTGATAGAAGATACATACTACAATTGTGATAACATACATAACATTACCACACCTGTACACAACATACTGGCTGAAGATAAGATACATACAACATTACCACACCTGTACACAACATACTGGCTGTATAGCATAAAACATTACATGACAACATTAACATTACCATACCTGTACACAACATACTGGCATTATAGATACATGATAACATTACCATACCTGTACACAACATACTGGCTGTATAGACAGATAACATTACCACACCTGTACACAACATACTGGCATTATAGATACATGATAACATTACCACACCTGTACACAACATACTGGCATTATAGATACATGATAACATTACCACACCTGTACACAACATACTGGCTGGTAAGATACATGATAACATTACCACACCTGTACACAACATACTGGCTGTATAGATACATGATAACATTACAATACCTGTACACAACATACTGGGGCATTATAGATACATGATAACATTACCATACCTGTACACAAACATACTGGCTGTAAGATACATGACAACATTACCACACCTGTACAAACATACTGGCTGTATAGATACATGATAACATTACCACACCTGTACACAACATACTGGCTGCATAGATACATGATAACATTGATACACATACTGGCTGGTAAGATACATGACAACATTACCACACCTGTACACAACATACTGGCTGTATAGATACATGATAACATTACCATTCCTGTACACAACACACTGGCTGGATAGATACAAGATAACATTACCATACCTGTACACAACATACTGGCTGTATAGATACATGATAACATTACCATACCTGAACACAACACACTGGCTGTAAGATACATGATAACATTACCACCTGTACACAACATACCGGCTGTATAGATACATGATAACATTACCACACCTGTACACATACTAGAACAGCGACAACATTACCACACCCAACATACTGGCATTATAGACATGATATTACCATTCTTACAACACACTGGCTGTATGTACAAGATAACAACATGCCTGGCTTGTATAGATTATTTAGATACATGATAACATTACCACACCTGTACACAACATACTGGCTGTATAGATTATACCACACCTGATACTGGCATTATAGATACATGATAACATTACCATACCTGCACACAACATACTGGCTGGTAAGATACATGATAACATTATAACATACTGGCATTATAGATACGCAGATAACGTTACCACCTGTACACAACATACTGGCTGTAAGATACATGATAACATTACCATACCTGTACACAACATACTGGCTGGTAAGATGATAACATTACCAACATTACACAACATACCTAAAGTACACTGTACAACATACTGGCTGGTAAGATACATGATAACATTACCATACCTGTATACAAATATACTGGCATTATAGATACATGATAACATTACCATACCTGCACACAACACACTGGCTGTATAGATACATGATAACATTACCATACCTGTACACAAACACACTGGCTGTATGATACATGATAACATTACCATACCTGTACACAACATACTGGCTGGTAAGATACATGACAACATTACCACACCTGTACACAACATACTGGCTGGTAAGATACATGATAACATTACCATACCTGTACACAACATACTGGCATTATAGATACATGATAACATTACCATACCTGTACACAACATACTGGCTGGTAAGATACATGACAACATTACCATACCTGTACACAACATATTGGCTGGTAAGATACATGACAACATTACCATACCTGTACACAACATACTGGCTGTATAGATACATGATAACATTACCACACCTGAACACAACATACTGGCATTATAGATACATGATAACATTACCATACCTGTGCACAACATACTGGCATTATAGATACATGATAACATTACCATACCTGTACACAACATACTGGCATTATAGATACATGATAACATTACCACACCTGTACACAACACACTGGCTGTATAGATACATGATAACATTACCACACCTGTACACAACACACTGGCTGTATAGATACATGATAACATTACCACACCTGTACACAACATACTGGCATTATAGATACATGATAACATTACCATACCTGTACACAACATACTGGCTGGTAAGATACATGACAACATTACCACACCTGTACACAACATACTGGCTGGTAAGATACATGACAACATTACCACACCTGTACACAACATACTGGCTGGTAAGATACATGATAACATTACCATACCTGTACACAACACACTGGCTGTATAGATACATGATAACATTACCATACCTGTACACAACATACTGGCATTATAGATACATGATAACATTACCATACCTGTACACAACACACTGGCTGTATAGATACATGATAACATTACAATACCTGTACACAACATACTGGCTGTATAGATACATGATAACATTACAATACCTGTACACAACATACTGGCTGTATAGATACATGATAACATTACACACCTGTACACAACATACTGGCATTATAGATACATGATAACATTACCATACCTGTACACAACATACTGGCATTATAGATACATGATAACATTACCACACCTGTACACAACATACTGGCTGTATAGATACATGATAACATTACCATACCTGTACACAACATACTGGCATTATAGATACATGATAACATTACCACACCTGTACACAACACACTGGCATTATAGATACATGATAACATTACAATACCTGTACACAACATACTGGCTGTATAGATACATGATAACATTACAATACCTGTACACAACATACTGGCTGGTAAGATACATGATAACATTACCATACCTGTACACAACACACTGGCTGTATAGATACATGATAACATTACCATACCTGTACACAACATACTGGCTGGTAAGATACATGACAACATTACCATACCTGTACACAACATACTGGCTGGTAAGATACATGACAATAACACCTGTACACACCTGTACAAGAACATACTGTACACAACACACTGTTTTGTATAGATACATGATAACATTACCATACCTGTACACAACATACTGGCATTATAGATACATGATAACATTACCATACCTGTACACAACACACTGGCTGTATAGATACATGACAACATTACCACACCTGTACACAACATACTGGCTGTATAGATACATGATAACATTACCCATACCTGAACACAACATACTGGCTGTATAGATACATGATAACATTACCATACCTGTACACAACATACTGGCTGTATAGATACATGATAACATTACCACACCTGTACACAACATACTGGCATTATAGATACATGATAACATTACCACACCTGTACACAACATACTGGCATGATAAGATACATGATAACATTACATGATAACACACCTGTACACAACATACTGGCTGGTAAGATACATGATAACATTACCACACCTGTACACAACATACTGGCTGTATAGATACATGATAACATTACAATACCTGTACACAACATACTGGCATTATAGATACATGATAACATTACCATACCTGTACACAACATACTGGCAGTAAGATACATGACAACATTACCACACCTGTACACAACATACTGGCTGTATAGATACATGATAACATTACACAACATACCTAGATACATGATAACATTACCAACATACTGGCTGGTAAGATACATGACAACATTACCACACCTGTACACAACATACTGGCTGGATAAGATACCATGACAACATTACCACACCTGTACACAACATACTGGCTGTATAGATACATGATAACATTACCATACCTGAACACAACACACTGGCTGTATAGATACATGATACCACACCTGTACACAACACACTGTATAGATACAACATACTGGCTGGCATTATAGATACATGATAACATTACCACACCTGTACACAACATACTGGCATTATAGATACATGATAACATTACCACACCTGTACACAACATACTGGCATTATAGATACATGATAACATTACCATACCTGTACACAACATACCTGGTAAGATACATGACAACATTACCACACCTGTACTGGCTGTATAGATACATGATAACATTACCATACCTGTACACAAACATACTGGCTGTATAGATACATGATAACATTACCACATACCTGTACACAACATACTGGCTGTATAGATACATGATAACATTACCATACCTGTACACAACATACTGGCTGGTAAGATACATGATAACATTACCATACCTGTACACAACATACTGGCTGGTAAGATACATGATAACATTACCACACCTGTACACAACATACTGGCTGGTAAGATACATGATAACATTACCATACCTGTACACAACATACTGGCATTATAGATACATGATAACATTACCATACCTGTACACAACATACTGGCTGGTAAGATACATGACAACATTACCATACCTTACACAACATATTGGCTGGTAAGATACATGACAACATTACCATACCTGTACACAACATACTGGCTGTATAGATACATGATAACATTACCACACCTGAACACAACATACTGGCATTATAGATACATGATAACATTACCATACCTGTGCACAACATACTGGCATTATAGATACATGATAACATTACCATACCTGTACACAACATACTGGCATTATAGATACATGATAACATTACCACACCTGTACACAACACACTGGCTGTATAGATACATGATAACATTACCACACCTGTACACAACACACTGGCTGTATAGATACATGATAACATTACCACACCTGTACACAACATACTGGCATTATAGATACATGATAACATTACCATACCTGTACACAACATACTGGCTGGTAAGATACATGACAACATTACCACACCTGTACACAACATACTGGCTGGTAAGATACATGACAACATTACCACACCTGTACACAACATACTGGCTGGTAAGATACATGATAACATTACCATACCTGTACACAACACACTGGCTGTATAGATACATGATAACATTACCATACCTGTACACAACATACTGGCATTATAGATACATGATAACATTACCATACCTGTACACAACACACTGGCTGTATAGATACATGATAACATTACCATACCTGTACACAACATACTGGCTGTATAGATACATGACAACATTACACAACATACCTAGATACATGATAACATTACCACACCTGTACACAACATACTGGCATTATAGATACATGATAACATTACCATACCTGTACACAACATACTGGCATTATAGATACATGATAACATTACCACACCTGTACACAACATACTGGCTGTATAGATACATGATAACATTACCATACCTGTACACAACATACTGGCATTATAGATACATGATAACATTACCATACCTGTACTGTACACAACACACTGGCTTATAGATACATGATAACATTACCACACCTGTACACAAATACTGGCTGTAAGATACATGATAACATTACCATACCTGTACACAACACACTGGCTGTATAGATACATGATAACATTACCATACCTGTACACAAACATACTGGCTGGTAAGATACATGATAACATTACCACACCTGTACACAACATACTGGCTGGTAAGATACATGACAACATTACCACACCTGTAGATACTGGCTGGTAAGATACATGATAACATTACCATACCTGTACACAACATACTGGCTGTATAGATACATGATAACATTACCATACCTGTACACAACATACTGGCATTATAGATACATGATAACATTACCATACCTGTACACAACACACTGGCTGTATAGATACATGATAACATTACCATACCTGTACACAACATACTGGCTGTAAGATACATGATAACATTACCATACCTGTATAGATACATGATAACATTACAATACCTGTACACAACATACTGGCTGTATAGATACATGATAACATTACCACACCTGTACACAACATACTGGCATTATAGATACATGATAACATTACCATACCTGTACACAACATACTGGCTTATAGATACATGATAACATTATAACATACCTGTACACAACATACTGGCTGTATAGATACATGATAACATTACCATACCTGTACACAACATACTGGCATTATAGATACATGATAACATTACCATACCTGTACACAACATACTGGCTGGTAAGATACATGATAACATTACCATACCTGTACACAACACACTGGCTGTATAGATACATGATAACATTACCACACCTGTACACAACATACTGGCTGTATAGATACATGATAACATTACCATACCTGTACACAACATACTGGCTGTATAGATACATGATAACATTACCAACATACTGGCTAGATACATGATAACATTACCATACCTGTACACAACATACTGGCTGGTAAGATACATGATAACATTACCATACCTGTACACAACATACTGTAAGATACATGATAACATAGATGGCATGATAACATTACCATACCTGTACACAACATACTGGCTTATAGATACATGATAACATTACCATACCTGTACACAACATACTGGCATTATAGATACATGATAACATTACCACACCTGTACACAACATACTGGCATTATAGATACATGATAACATTACCATACCTGTACACAACATACTGGCTGGTAAGATACATGATAACATTACCATACCTGAACACAACATACTGGCTGTATAGATACATGATAACATTACCATACCTGTACACAACATACTGGCTGTATAGATACATGATACCACACCTTACAACATACTGTAAGATACATGATAACATTACCATACCTGTACACAACATACTGGCTGTAAGATACATGATAACATTACCACACCTGTACACAACATACTGGCATTATAGATACATGATAACATTACCACACCTGTAACACAACATACTGGCATTATAGATACATGATAACATTACCATACCTGTACACAACATACTGGCTTATAGATACATGATAACATTACCATACCTGTACACAACATACTGGCTAAGATACATGATAACATTACCATACCTGTACACAACATACTGGCTGTATAGATACATGATAACATTACCATACCTGTGGCTGGTAAGATACATGATAACATTACTGTACACAACATACTGGCTGTAAGATACATGATAACATTACCATACCTGTGCACAACATACTGGCATTATAGATACATGATAACATTACCATACCTGTACACAACATACTGGCATTATAGATACATGATAACATTACCACACCTGTACACAACACACTGGCTGTATAGATACATGATAACATTACCATACCTGTACACAACATACTGGCTGGTAAGATACATGATAACATTACCACACCTGTACACAACATACTGGCATTATAGATACATGATAACATTACCATACCTGTACACAACATACTGGCTGTATAGATACATGATAACATTACCATACCTGTACACAACATACTGGCATTATAGATACATGATAACATTACCATACCTGTACACAACATACTGGCTGGTAAGATACATGATAACATTACCATACCTGTACACAACATACTGGCTAGATACATGATAACATTACCACACCTGAACACAACATACTGGCATTATAGATACATGATAACATTACCATACCTGTACACAACATACTGGCATTATAGATACATGATAACATTACCATACCTGTACACAACATACTGGCATTATAGATACATGATAACATTACCATACCTGTACACAACATACTGGCTGTATAGATACATGATAACATTACCACACCTGTACACAACACACTGGCTGTATAGATACATGATAACATTACCACACCTGTACACAACATACTGGCATTATAGATACATGATAACATTACCATACCTGTACACAACATACTGGCTGTATAGATTACCACACCTGATAACATATAAGATACACAACATTACCACACCTGTACACAACATACTGGCTTAAGATACATGATAACATTACCATACCTGTACACAACATACTGGCTGTATAGATACATGATAACATTACCATACCTGTACACAACATACTGGCATTATAGATACATGATAACATTACCATACCTGTACACAACATACTGGCTGTATAGATACATGATAACATTACAATACCTGTACACAACATACTGGCTTATAGATACATGATAACATTACCATACCTGTACACAAACATACTGGCATTATAGATACATGATAACATTACCACACCTGTACACAACATACTGGCATTATAGATACATGATAACATTACCATACCTGTACACAACATACTGGCATTATAGATACATGATAACATTACCACACCTGTACACAAACATACTGGCTGTATAGATACATGATAACATTACCACACCTGTACACAACATACTGGCATTATAGATACATGATAACATTACCATACCTGTACACAACATACTGGCTGTATAGATACATGATAACATTACCATACCTGTACACAACATACTGGCATTATAGATACATGATAACATTACCATACCTGTACACAACATACTGGCTGGTAAGATACATGATAACATTACCATACCTGTACACAACATACTGGCATTATAGATACATGATAACATTACCATACCTGTACACAACATACTGGCTGGTAAGATACATGATAACATTACCACACCTGTACACAACATACTGGCTGGTAAGATACATGACAACATTACCACACCTGTACACAACATACTGGCTGGTAAGATACATGATAACATTACCATACCTGTACACAACACACTGGCATGTATAGATACATGATAACATTACCATACCTGTACACAACATACTGGCATTATAGATACATGATAACATTACCATACCTGTACACAACACACTGGCTGTATAGATACATGATAACATTACCATACCTGTACACAACATACTGGCTGTATAGATACATGATAACATTACCATACCTGTACACAACATACTGGCTGTAAGATACATGATAACATTACCACACCTGTACACAAACATACTGGCATTATAGATACATGATAACATTACCATACCTGTACACAACATACTGGCTGTATAGATACATGATAACATTACCATACCTGTACACAACATACTGGCTTATAGATACATGATAACATTACCATACCTATGCTGGCATTATACATGATAACATTACCACACCTGTACACAACATACTGGCATGGTATAGATACATGATAACATTACATACTGGCATTATAGATACATGATAACATTACCACACCTGTACACAACATACTGGCATTATAGATACATGATAACATTACCATACCTGTACACAACATACTGGCTGTATAGATACATGATAACATTACCATACCTGTACACAACATACTGGCTGATGCAGAACATACTATAAGATACATGATAACATTACCACACCTGTACACAACATACTGGCTTATAGATACATGATAACATTACCACACCTTACACAACATACTGGCATTATAGATACATGATAACATTACCATACTGTACACAACATACTGGCATTAAGATACATGATAACATTACCACACCTGTACACAACATACTGGCATTATAGATACATGATAACATATAGACATGATAACATTACATACCTGTACACAACATACTGGCTGGTAAGATACATGATAACATTACCACACCTGTACACAACATACTGGCATTATAGATACATGATAACATTACCATACCTGTACACAACATACTGGCTGTATAGATACATGATAACATTACCATACCTGTACACAACATACTGGCTTATAGACATGATAACATTACCATACCTGAACACAACATACTGATACATGATAACATTACCATACCTGTACACAACATACTGGCATTATAGATACATGATAACATTACCATACCTGTACACAACATACTGGCTGTATAGATACATGATAACATTACCATACCTGTACACAACATACTGGCATTATAGATACATGATAACATTACCATACCTGTACACAACATACTGGCTGTATAGATACATGATAACATTACCATACCTGTACAACATACTGGCATTATAGATACATGATAACATTACCACACCTGTACACAACATACTGGCTTAAGATACATGATAACATTACACACCTGTACACAACATACTGGCCTGATAACATTACCATACCTGAACAACATACTGGCTGTATAGATACATGATAACATTACCATACCTGTACACAACATACTGGCTGTATAGATACATGATAACATTACCATACCTGAACACAACATACTGGCATTATAGATACATGACAACATTACCACACCTGTACACAACATACTGGCTTATAGATACATGATAACATTACCACACCTGTACACAACATACTGGCATTATAGATACATGATAACATTACCACACCTGTACACAACATACTGGCATTATAGATACATGATAACATTACCATACCTGTACACAACATACTGGCATTATAGATACATGATAACATTACCATACCTGTACACAACATACTGGCTGTATAGATACATGATAACATTACCATACCTGAACACAACATACTGGCATTATAGATACATGATAACATTACCACACCTGTACACAACATACTGGCTGTATAGATCCATGATAACATTACCACACCTGTACACAACATACTGGCATGTATAGATACATGATAACATTACCATACCTGTACACAACATACTGGCATTATAGATACATGATAACATTACCATACCTGTACACAACATACTGGCATTATAGATACATGATAACATTACCATACCTGTACACAACACACTGGCTGGCATTATAGATACATGATAACATTACCATACCTGTACACAACATACTGGCTGTAAGATACATGATAACATTACCATACCTGTACACAACATACTGGCTGTATAGATACATGATAACATTACCATACCTGAACACAACATACTGGCATTATAGATACATGATAACATTACCACACCTGTACACAACATACTGGATCCATTATACCTGTACACAACATACTGGCTGGTAAGATACATGATAACATTACCACACCTGTACACAACATACTGGCATTATAGATACATGATAACATTACCATACCTGTACACAACATACTGGCATTATAGATACATGATAACATTACCATACCTGTACACAACATACTGGCATTATAGATACATGATAACATTACCATACCTGAACACAACATACTGGCTGTATAGATACATGATAACATTACCACACCTGTACACAACATACTGGCATTATAGATACATGATAACATTCACACCTGTACACAACATACTGGCGTATAGATACATGATAACATTACCACACCTGTACACAACAATACTGGCATTATAGATACATATTAACATTACCACACCTGTACACAACATACTGGCATTATAGATACATGATAACATTACCACACCTGTACACAACATACTGGCATTATAGATACATGATAACATTACCATATCTGTACACAACATACTGGCATTATAGATACATGATAACATTACCATACCTGTACACAACACACTGGCTGTATAGATGCATGATAACATTACCATACCTGTACACAACATACTGGCTGGTAAGATACATGATAACGATACCACACCTGTACACAACATACTGGCATTATAGATACATGATAACATTACCATACCTGTACACAACATACTGGCTGTATAGATACATGATAACATTACCATACCTGTACACAACATACTGGCATTATAGATACATGATAACATTACCATACCTGTACACAACATACTGGCTGGTAAGATACATGATAACATTACCATACCTGTACACAACATACTGGCATTATAGATACATGATAACATTACCATACCTGTACACAACATACTGGCTGTATAGATACATGATAACATTACCATACCTGTACACAACATACTGGCATTATAGATACATGATAACATTACCATACCTGTACACAACATACTGGCTGTATAGATACATGATAACATTACCATACCTGTACACAACATACTGGCATTATAGATACATGATAACATTACCATACCTGTACACAACATACTGGCTGGTAAGATACATGATAACATTACCACACCTGTACACAACATACTGGCATTATAGATACATGATAACATTACCATACCTGAACACAACATACTGGCTGTATAGATACATGATAACATTACCATACCTGTACACAACATACTGGCTGTATAGATACATGATAACATTACCATACCTGAACACAACATACTGGCATTATAGATACATGATAACATTACCACACCTGTACACAACATACTGGCATTATAGATACATGATAACATTACCACACCTGTACACAACATACTGGCATTATAGATACATGATAACATTACCATACCTGTACACAACATACTGGCTGTATAGATACATGATAACATTACCATACCTGTACACAACATACTGGCTGTATAGATACATGATAACATTACCATACCTGAACACAACATACTGGCATTATAGATACATGATAACATTACCACACCTGTACACAACATACTGGCATTATAGATCCATGATAACATTACCACACCTGTACACAACATACTGGCATTATAGATACATGATAACATTACCACACCTGTACACAACATACTGGCATTATAGATACATGATAACATTACCATACCTGTACACAACACACTGGCATTATAGATACATGATAACATTACCATACCTGTACACAACACA
>NW_025751110.1:0-16481 GCF_021184085.1 Oncorhynchus gorbuscha
ATTCTATTTACCAGGGTTACAGGTTCTA
Organism: Oncorhynchus gorbuscha; assembly: GCF_021184085.1. Lineage (NCBI taxonomy): Eukaryota > Metazoa > Chordata > Actinopteri > Salmoniformes > Salmonidae > Oncorhynchus > Oncorhynchus gorbuscha. The sequence continues at coordinate 29 of NW_025751110.1, forward strand.
TTCATTCTATTTACCAGTCATATTACCAGGGTTAGAGGTTCCAAGCCTGTTATATTCATTCTATTTACCAGTCATATTACCAGGGTTAGAGGTTCTATTCATTCTATTTACCAGTCATATTACCAGGGTTAGAGGTTCTATTCATTCTATTTACCAGTCATATTACCAGGGTTAGAGGTTCTATTCATTCTATTTACCAGTCATATTACCAGGGTTAGAGGTTCTATTCATTCTATTTACCAGTCATATTACCAGGGTTAGAGGTTCTATTCATTCTATTTACCAGTCATATTACCAGGGTTAGAGGTTCTATTCATTCTATTTACCAGTCATATTACCAGGGTTAGAGGTTCTATTCATTCTATTTACCAGGGTTAGAGGTTCTATTCATTCTATTTACCAGGGTTAGAGGTTCTATTCATTCTATTTACCAGGGTTAGAGGTTCTATTCATTCTATTTACCAGTCATATTACCAGGGTTAGAGGTTCTATTCATTCTATTTACCAGTCATATTACCAGGGTTAGAGGTTCTATTCATTCTATTTACCAGTCATATTACCAGGGTTAGAGGTTCTATTCATTCTATTTACCAGGGTTACAGGTTCTATTCATTCTATTTACCAGTCATATTACCAGGGTTAGAGGTTCTATTCATTCTATTTACCAGGGTTAGAGGTTCTATTCATTCTATTTACCAGTCATATTATCAGGGTTAGAGGTTCTATTCATTATATTTACCAGTCATATTACCAGGGTTAGAGGTTATATTCATTCTATTTACCAGTCATATTACCAGGGTTAGAGGTTCTATTCATTCTATTTACCAGTCATATTATCAGGGTTAGAGGTTCTATTCATTCTATTTACCAGTCATATTACCAGGGTTAGAGGTTCTATTCATTCTATTTACCAGTCATATTACCAGGGTTAGAGGTTCTATTCATTCTATTTACCAGTCATATTATCAGGGTTAGAGGTTCTATTCATTCTATTTACCAGGGTTAGAGGTTCTATTCATTCTATTTACCAGTCATATTATCAGGGTTAGAGGTTCTATTCATTCTATTTACCAGGGTTAGAGGTTCTATTCATTCTATTTACCAGTCATATTACCAGGGTTAGAGGTTCTATTCATTCTATTTACCAGTCATATTACCAGGGTTAGGGGTTCTATTCATTCTATTTACCAGGGTTAGAGGTTCTATTCATTATATTTACCAGTCATATTACCAGGGTTAGAGGTTCTATTCATTCTATTTACCAGGGTTAGAGGTTCTATTCATTATATTTACCAGGGTTAGAGGTTCTATTCATTCTATTTACCAGTCATATTACCAGGGTTAGAGGTTCTATTCATTCTATTTACCAGTCATATTACCAGGGTTAGAGGTTCTATTCATTCTATTTACCAGGGTTAGAGGTTCTATTCATTATATTTACCAGTCATATTACCAGGGTTAGAGGTTCTATTCATTCTATTTACCAGTCATATTACCAGGGTTAGAGGTTCTATTCATTCTATTTACCAGTCATATTACCAGGGTTAGAGGTTCTATTCATTCTATTTACCAGTCATATTACCAGGGTTAGAGGTTATATTCATTCTATTTACCAGTCATATTACCAGGGTTACAGGTTCTATTCATTCTATTTACCAGTCATATTACCAGGGTTAGAGGTTCTATTCATTCTATTTACCAGTCATATTACCAGGGTTAGAGGTTCTATTCATTCTATTTACCAGTCATATTACCAGGGTTAGAGGTTCTATTCATTCTATTTACCAGTCATATTACCAGGGTTACAGGTTCTATTCATTCTATTTACCAGTCATATTACCAGGGTTAGAGGTTCTATTCATTCTATTTACCAGGGTTAGAGGTTCTATTCATTCTATTTACCAGTCATATTACCAGGGTTAGAGGTTCTATTCATTCTATTTACCAGGGTTAGAGGTTCTATTCATTCTATTTACCAGGGTTAGAGGTTCTATTCATTCTATTTACCAGTCATATTACCAGGGTTAGAGGTTCTATTCATTCTATTTACCAGGGTTAGAGGTTCTATTCATTCTATTTACCAGTCATATTACCAGGGTTAGAGGTTCTATTCATTCTATTTACCAGGGTTAGAGGTTATATTCATTCTATTTACCAGTCATATTACCAGGGTTAGAGGTTCTATTCATTCTATTTACCAGGGTTAGAGGTTCTATTCATTCTATTTACCAGTCATATTACCAGGGTTACAGGTTCTATTCATTCTATTTACCAGTCATATTACCAGGGTTAGAGGTTCTATTCATTCTATTTACCAGTCATATTACCAGGGTTAGAGGTTCTATTCATTCTATTTACCAGTCATATTACCAGGGTTAGAGGTTCTATTCACCAGTCATATTACCAGGGTTAGAGGTTCTATTCACCAGTCATATTACCAGGGTTAGAGGTTCTATTCATTCTATTTACCAGTCATATTACCAGGGTTACAGGTTCTATTCATTCTATTAACCAGTCATATTACCAGGGTTAGAGGTTCTATTCATTCTATTTACCAGTCATATTACCAGGGTTAGAGGTTCTATTCATTCTATTTACCAGTCATATTACCAGGGTTAGAGGTTCTATTCATTCTATTTACCAGGGTTAGAGGTTCTATTCATTCTATTTACCAGTCATATTACCAGGGTTAGAGGTTCTATTCATTCTATTTACCAGTCATATTATCAGGGTTAGAAGTTCTATTCATTCTATTTACCAGGGTTAGAGGTTCTATTCATTCTATTTACCAGTCATATTACCAGGGTTAGAGGTTCTGTTCATTCTATTTACCAGGGTTAGAGGTTCTATTCATTCTATTTACCAGTCATATTACCAGGGTTAGAGGTTCCAAGCCTGTTCTATTCATTCTGTTTCATAACTACATGTGTGCTGCTGCTGCATTGTGGGAACCGAATAATTATTTGTTGCTAGTCCCGAGTTACTGCGGTTACTGAGGTTAGCCCCGAGTTACCGCGGTGACTGAGGTTAGCCCCGAGTTACCGCGGTGACTGAGGTTAGCCCCGAGTTACCGCGGTGACTGAGGTTAGCCCCGAGTTACCGCGGTGACTGAGGTTAGCCCCGAGTTACCGCGGTGACTGAGGTTAGCCCCGAGTTACCGCGGTGACTGAGGTTAGCCCCGAGTTACTGAGGTTAGCCCCGAGTTACCGCGGTTAGCCCCGAGTTACCGCGGTTAGCCCCGAGTTACCGAGGTTAGCCCCGAGTTACCGAGGTTAGCCCCGAGTTACCGAGGTTAGCCCCGAGTTACCGAGGTTAGCCCCGAGTTACTGCGGTTAGCCCCGAGTTACTGCGGTTACTGAGGTTAGCCCTGAGTTACTGAGGTTAGCCCCGAGTTACTGAGGTTAGCCCCGAGTTACTGAGGTTAGCCCTGAGTTACTGAGGTTAGCCCTGAGTTACTGAGGTTAGCCCTGAGTTACTGAGGTTAGCCCCGAGTTACTGCGGTTACTGAGGTTAGCCCCGAGTTACTACGGTTACTGAGGTTAGCCCCGAGTTACTGAGGTTAGCCCCGAGTTACTGAGGTTAGCCCCGAGTTACTGAGGTTAGCCCTGAGTTACTGAGGTTAGCCCCGAGTTACTGCGGTTACTGAGGTTAGCCCCGAGTTACTACGGTTACTGAGGTTAGCCCCGAGTTACTACGGTTAGCCCCGAGTTACTGAGGTTACTGAGGTTAGCCCCGAGTTAGCCCCGAGTTACTGCGGTTAGCCTCGAGTTACTGCGGTTAGCCCCGAGTTACTGCGGTTAGCCCCGAGTTACTGCGGTTAGCCCCGAGTTACTGCGGTTAGCCCAGAGTTACCGAGGTTAGCCCCGAGTTACCGAGGTTAGCCCCGAGTTACCGAGGTTAGCCCCGAGTTACCGAGGTTAGCCCCGAGTTACCGAGGTTAGCCCCGAGTTACCGAGGTTAGCCCCGAGTTACCGAGGTTAGCCCCGGGTTACCGAGGTTACCGAGGTTAGCCCCGAGTTACCGAGGTTAGCCCCGAGTTACTGAGGTTAGCCCCGAGTTACTAAGGTTAGCCCCGAGTTACTGAGGTTAGCCCCGAGTTACTGCGGTTACTGAGGTTAGCCCCGAGTTACTGCGGTTACTGAGGTTAGCCCCGAGTTACTGAGGTTAGCCCCGAGTTACTGAGGTTAGCCCCGAGTTACTGAGGTTAGCCCCGAGTTACTGCGGTTACTGAGGTTAGCCCCGAGTTACTGCGGTTACTGCGGTTAGCCCCGAGTTACTGCGGTTAGCCCCGAGTTACTGCGGTTAGCCCCGAGTTACTGCGGTTACGCGGTTAGCCCCGAGTTACTGCGGTTACGAGGTTAGCCCCGAGTTACTGCGGTTACGAGGTTAGCCCCGAGTTACTGCGGTTACGAGGTTAGCCCCGAGTTACTGCGGTTACTGAGGTTAGCCCCGAGTTACTGCGGTTACGAGGTTAGCCCCGAGTTACTGCGGTTACTGAGGTTAGCCCCGAGTTACTGCGGTTACTGAGGTTAGCCCCGAGTTACTGCGGTTACTGAGGTTAGCCCCGAGTTACTGCGGTTACTGAGGTTAGCCCCGAGTTACTGCGGTTACGAGGTTAGCCCCGAGTTACTGCGGTTACTGAGGTTAGCCCCGAGTTACTGCGGTTACTGAGGTTAGCCCCGAGTTACTGCGGTTACTACGGTTACTGAGGTTAGCCCCGAGTTACTGCGGTTAGCCCCGAGTTACTGCGGTTATGCGGTTAGCCCCCAGTTACTGCGGTTACTACGGTTACTGAGGTTAGCCCCGACTTACTGCGGTTAGCCCCGAGTTACTACGGTTACGCGGTTAACTTCCCCAAGTTACTACGGTTACAAAGAAGATTGTCAAATTAACATGTTGATTTAATGTTGTAGAGTTACTCTTCAAGGGGGTGACACACTAGACCCAAACTGTTACAGACCTATATCCATCCTGTCCTGCCGCTAGACCCAAACTGTTATAGACCGATATCCATCCTGCCCTGCCTCTAGACCCAAACTGTTACAGAATTAATATCCATCCTGCCCTGTCCTGCCCTGCCTCTAGACCCAAACTGTTATAGACCTATATCCATCCTGCCCTGCCCTGCCTCTAGACCCAAACTGTTACAGATCTATATCCATCCTGCCCTGCCTCAAGACCCAAACTGTTACAGACCTATATCCATCCTGCCCTGTCCTGCCCTGCCTCTAGACCCAAACTGTTACAGACCTATATCCATCCTGCCCTGCCCTGCCTCTAGACCCAAACTGTTACAGATCTATATCCATCCTGCCCTGCCTCAAGACCCAAACTGTTACAGACCTATATCCATCCTGCCCTGCCTCTAGACCCAAACTGTTACAGACCTATATCTATCCTGCCCTGCCTCTAGACCCAAACTGTTACAGACCTATATCCATCCTGCCCTGCCTCTAGACCCAAACTGTTACAGACTTATATCCATCCTACCCTGCCTCTAGACCCAAACTGTCATAGACCTATATCCATCCTGCCCTGCCTCTAGACCCCAAACTCTTATAGACCTATATCCATCCTGCCCTGCCTCTAGACCCCAAACTGTTATAGACCTATATCCATCCTGCCCTGCCTCTAGACCCCAAACTGTTATAGACCTAAATCTATCCTACCCTGCCTTTCTAAAGTCTTTGAATGCCAAGTTAATAAACAGATCACTGACCATTTAGAATCCCACCATACCTTCTCTGCTGTGCAATCTGGTTTCAGAGCTGGTCATGGGTGCACCTCATCCACGCTCAAGGTCCTAAACGATATCATAACCGCCATCGATAAGAAACAATACTATGCAGCTGTATTCATCGGCCTGGCCAAGGCTTTCGACTCTGGCAATCACAATATTCTTATCGGCAGACTCGATAGCCTTGGTTCGCAAATGACTGCCTCTCCTGGTTCACCATCTCAATCTCAGACAGAGTTCAGTGTGTCAAATCGGAGGGCCTGTTGTCCGGACCTCTGGAAGTCTTTATGGGGGTGCCACAGGGTTCAATTCTCGGGCTGACTCTTTTCTCTGTATATATCAACGATGTCGCTCTTGCTGAGGGTGATTCCCTGATCCACCTCTACGCAGACACCATTCTGTATACCTTTAGCCCTTCTTTGGACACTATGTTAACAAACCTCCAAACGAGCTTCAATGCCATACAACTCTCCTTCCGTGGCCTCCAACTGCTCTTAAACGCTAGTAAAAACCAAATGCATGCTTTTCAACCGTTCGCTGCCCGCACCTGCGCGCCCGACTAGCATCACGACTCTGACGGTTCTGACCTAGAATATGTGAACAACTATAAATACCTAGGTGTCTGGCTAGACTGTAAACTCTCCTTCCAGACTCTCCAATCCAAAATCAAATCTAGAGTCGGCTTTCTATTTCACAACAAAGCCTCCTTCCCTCACGCCGCCAAACTTACCCTAGTAAAACTGACTATCCTACCGATCCTCTACTTCGGCAACATCATCTACAAAATAGCTTCCAACACTCTACTCAGCAAACTGGATGCAGTTTATCACAATGCCATCCGTTTTGTCACTAAAGCACCTTATACCACCCACCACCGCAACCTGTATGCTCTAATCGGCTGGCCCTCGCTTCATATTCGTCGCCAAACCCACTGGCTCCAGGTCATCTACAAGTCCATGCTAGGTAAAGCTCCGCCTTATCTCAGTTCAATGGTGGCCACGATGGCAACACCCATCCGTAGCACGCGCTCCAGCAGGTGTATCTCACTGATCATCCCTAAAGCCAACACCTCATTTGGCCGCCTTTCCTTCCATTTCTCTGCTGCCTGTGACTGGAACGAATTGCAAAAATTGCTGAAGCTGGAGACTTATATTTCCCCCACTAACTTTAAACATCAGCTATCTGAGCAGCTAACCGATCGCTGCAGCTGTACATAGTCCATCTGTAAATAGCCCACCCATTCTACCTACCTCATCCCCATATTGTTTTTATTTACTTTGCTGCTCTTTTGCACACCAGTATCACTACCTATACACCATCATCTGCTCATCCATCACTCCAGTGTTAATCTGCTAAATTGTAATGACTTCGCCACTATTGGCCTATTTATTGCCTTACCTCCTCACGAGTAAGGATGTGATGTATATATTACCTGGACTATATAGCAGAGTAAGGATGTATTACCTGGACTATATAGCAGAGTAAGGATGTGATGTATATATTACCTGGACTATATAGCAGAGTAAGGATGTGATGTATATATTACCTGGACTATATAGCAGAGTAAGGATGTATTACCTGGACTATATAGCAGAGTAAGGATGTGTTGTATATATTACCTGGACTATATAGCAGAGTAAGGATGTATTACCTGGACTATATAGCAGAGTAAGGATGTATTACCTGGACTATATAGCAGAGTAAGGATGTGTTGTATATATTACCTGGACTATATAGCAGAGTAAGGATGTATTACCTGGACTATATAGCAGAGTAAGGATGTGTTGTATATATTACCTGGACTATATAGCAGAGTAAGGATGTATTACCTGGACTATATAGCAGAGTAAGGATGTATTACCTGGACTATATAGCAGAGTAAGGATGTGTTGTATATATTACCTGGACTATATAGCAGAGTAAGGATGTATTACCTGGACTATATAGCAGAGTAAAGATGTAATATATAATAATAATATATGCCATTTAGCAGACGCAGAGTAAGGATGTTTTATATAGTCAGTAAGGATGTATTACCTGCATACAGACGTAAGGGTGGTCCAGAGGGATGTATTACCTGGACTATATAGCAGAGTAAGGATGTATTACCTGGACTATATAGCAGAGTAAGGCCATGCTCTACTATATAGCACTGAGCTACAGAAGGATGTGATGTATATATTACCTGGACTATATAGCAGAGTAAGGATGTATTACCTGGACTATATAGCAGAGTAAGGATGTATTACCTGGACTATATAGCAGAGTAAGGATGTATTACCTGGACTATATAGCAGAGTAAGGATGTGTTGTATATATTACCTGGACTATATAGCAGAGTAAGGATGTATTACCTGGACTATATAGCAGAGTAAGGATGTATTACCTGGACTATATAGCAGAGTAAGGATGTATTACCTGGACTATATAGCAGAGTAAGGATGTATTACCTGGACTATATAGCAGAGTAAGGATGTGTTGTATATATTACCTGGACTATATAGCAGAGTAAGGATGTGATGTATATATTACCTGGACTATATAGCAGAGTAAGGATGTATTACCTGGACTATATAGCAGAGTAAGGATGTGATGTATATATTACCTGGACTATATAGCAGAGTAAGGATGTGTTGTATATATTACCTGGACTATATAGCAGAGCAGAGACTATATAGCAGATGATGATGTATATATTACCTGGACTATATAGCAGAGTAAGGATGTATTACCTGGACTATATAGCAGAGTAAGGATGTGATGTATATATTACCTGGACTATATAGCAGATGTATTACCTGGATAGCAGAGTAAGGATGTATTACCTGGACTATATAGCAGAGTAAGGATGTATTACCTGGACTATATAGCAGAGTAAGGATGTATTACCTGGACTATATAGCAGAGTAAGGATGTGATGTATATATTACCTGGACTATATAGCAGAGTAAGGATGTGTTGTATATATTACCTGGACTATATGTCATGCCGGTGAAAGAGGACCCAAAAGCGACTTAACAGAAACAGAGTTTATTTAAGTCCAAAACGGAATAACAGAAATCCTCTAGACTTGTAGAGGGGAAACAACTGGAGAAGCGGCCACAGACTGCAGGTCGCTTCGGGTAGGCGCAGGCCGTAGTCGACAGAGACACCTGCTCACACGCAGCATCTGATGAAGGCAAAAACACGACAGGACAGGGCGATACACAATCATAGCAAAAACACGACAGGACAGGGCGAAACGCAATCACAGCATGGTGAATACAATACAAGGAACCGACGGGACAGGAACGGATCACAAAGGAATAAATAGGGACTCTAATCAGGGGAAAGGATCGGGAACAGGTGTGGGAAGATTAAATGATGATTAGGGGAATAGGAACAGCTGGGAGCAGGAACGGAACGATAGAGAGAAGAGAGAGCGAGAGAGTGAGAGAGGGAGGGGGAGAGAGAGGGATAGAAGGAGGGAAAGAACCAAATAAGACCAGCAGAGGGAAACGAATAGCATGGGGAGCACAGGGACAAGACATGATAATAAATGACAAACATGACAGTACCCCCCACTCACCGAGCGCCTCCTGGCGCACTCGAGGAGGAATCCTGGCGGCAACGGAGGAAATCATCGATGAGTGAACGGTCCAGCACGTCCCGAGACGGAACCCAACTCCTCTCCTCAGGACCGTAACCCTCCCAATCCACTAGGTATTGGTGACCCCGTCCCCGAGAACGCATGTCCATGATTTTATGTACCTTGTAAATAGGTGCGCTCTCGACAAGGACGGGAGGGGGGGAGGGAAGACGAACGGGGGTGCGAAGAAAGGGCTTAACACAGGAGACATGGAAGACAGGATGGACGCGACGAAGATGTCGCGGAAGAAGCAGTCGCACAGCGACAGGATTGACGACCTGGGAGACACGGAACGGACCAATGAACCGCGGAGTCAACTTACGAGAAGCTGTCGTAAGAGGAAGGTTGCGAGTGGAAAGCCACACTCTCTGGCCGCAACAATACCTTGGACTCTTAATCCTGCGTTTATTGGCGGCTCTCACCGTCTGTGCCCTGTAACGGCAAAGTGCAGACCTCACCCTCCTCCAGGTGCGCTCACAACGTTGGACAAACGCTGAGCGGAGGGAACGCTGACTCGGCAAGCTGGGATGAGAACAGAGGAGGCTGGTAACCCAGACTACTCTGAAACGGAGATAACCCGGTAGCAGACGAAGGAAGCGAATTGTGAGCGTATTCTGCCCAGGGAGCTGTTCTGCCCAAGACGCAGGGTTTCTGAAAGAAAGGCTGCGTAGTATGCGACCAATCGTCTGATTGGCCCTCTCTGCTTGACCGTTAGACTGGGGATGAAACCCGGAAGAGAGACTGACGGACGCACCAATCAAACGACAGAACTCCCTCCAAAACTGTGACGTGAATTGCGGGCCTCTGTCTGAAACGGCGTCTAACGGGAGGCCATGAATTCTGAATACATTCTCAATAATGATTTGTGCCGTCTCCTTAGCGGAAGGAAGCTTAGCGAGGGGAATGAAATGTGCCGCCTTAGAGAACCTATCGACAACCGTCAGAATCACAGTCTTCCCCGCAGACAAAGGCAGACCGGTAATGAAGTCTAAGGCAATGTGAGACCATGGTCGAGAAGGAATGGGGAGCGGTCTGAGACGACCGGCAGGAGGAGAGTTACCCGACTTAGTCTGCGCGCAGTCCGAACAAGCAGCCACGAAACGGCGCGTGTCACGCTCCTGAGTCGGCCACCAAAAGCGCTGGCGAATAGACGCAAGAGTGCCTCGAACACCGGGATGACCAGCTAACTTGGCAGAGTGAGCCCACTGAAGAACAGCCAGACGAGTGGAAACAGGAACGAAAAAGGAGGTTACTAGGGACAAGCGCGCGGCGACGCAGTGTGCGTGAGTGCTTGCTTAACCTGTCTTTCAATTCCCCAGACTGTTAACCCGACAACACGCCCATAAGGAAGAATCCCCTCGGGATCAGTAGAAGCCACAGAAGAACTAAACAGACGGGATAAGGCATCAGGCTTGGTGTTCTTGCTACCCGGACGGTAAGAAATCACAAACTCGAAACGAGCGAAAACAACGCCCAACGAGCTTGACGGGCATTAAGTCGTTTGGCAGAACGGATGTACTCAAGGTTCTTATGGTCTGTCCAAACGACAAAGGAACGGTCGCCCCTCCAACCACTGTCGCCATTCGCCTAGGGCTAAGCGGATGGCGAGCAGTTCACGGTTACCCACATCATAGTTGCGCTCAGATGGCGACAGGCGATGAGAAAATAAGCGCAAGGATGAACCTTATCGTCAGACTGGAAGCGCTGGGATAGGATGGCTCCCACGCCTACCTCTGAAGCGTCAACCTCGACAATGAATTGTCTAGTGACGTCAGGAGTAACGAGGATAGGAGCGGACGTAAAACGTTCTTTAGAAGATCAAAAGCTCCCTGGGCGGAACCGGACCACTTAAAACACGTCTTGACAGAAGTAAGAGCTGTGAGAGGGGCAGCAACTTGACCGAAATTACGAATGAAACGCCGATAGAAATTAGCGAAACCTAAAAGCGCTGCAACTCGACACGTGACCTTGGAACGGGCCAATCACTGACAGCTTGGACCTTAGCGGAATCCATCTGAATGCCTTCAGCGGAAATAACGGAACCGAGAAAAGTAACGGAGGAGACATGAAAAGAGCACTTCTCAGCCTTTACGTAGAGACAATTCTCTAAAAGGCGCTGTAGAACACGTCGAACGTGCTGAACATGAATCTCGAGTGACGGAGAAAAATCAGGATATCGTCAAGATAGACAAAAACAAAAATGTTCAGCATGTCTCTCAGAACATCATTAACTAATGCCTGAAAAACAGCTGGCGCATTGGCGAGACCGAACGGCAGAACCCGGTACTCAAAATGCCCTAACGGAGTGTTAACGCCGTTTTCCACTCGTCCCCCTCTCTGATGCGCACGAGATGGTAAGCGTTACGAAGGTCCAACTTAGTAAAGCACCTGGCTCCCTGCAGAATCTCGAAGGCTGATGACATAAGGGGAAGCGGATAACGATTCTTAACCGTTATGTCATTCAGCCCTCGATAATCCACGCAGGGGCGCAGAGTACCGTCCTTCTTTTTAACAAAAAGAACCCCGCCCGGCCGGAGAAGAAGAAGGCACTATGGTACCGGCGTCAAGAGACACAGACAAATAATCCTCGAGAGCCTTACGTTCGGGAGCCGACAGAGAGTATAGTCTACCTCGAGGAGGAGTGGTCCCCGGAAGGAGATCAATACTACAATCATACGACCGGTGAGGAGGAAGGGAGTTGGCTCGGGACCGACTGAAGACCGTGCGCAGATCATGATATTCCTCCGGCACTCCTGTCAAATCGCCAGGTTCCTCCTGAGAAGTAGGGACAGAAGAAACGGGAGGGATGGCAGACATTAAACACTTCACATGACAAGAAACGTTCCAGGATAGGATAGAATTACTAGACCAATTAATAGAAGGATTATGACATACTAGCCAGGGATGACCCAAAACAACAGGTGTAAACGGTGAACGGAAAATCAAAAAAGAAATAGTCTCACTGTGGTTACCAGATACTGTGAGAGTTAAAGGTAGTGTCTCAAATTTGATACTGGGAAGATGACTACCATCTAAGGCAAACATGGGCGTAGGCCTGTCTAACGGTCTGAAAGGAATGTTATGTTCCGAACCCATGCTTCGTCCATGAAACAACCCTCAGCCCCAGAGTCAATCAAAGCACTGCATGTAGCACCCGAACCGGTCCAGCGTAGATGGACCGACATAGTAGTACAAGATCTAGATGAAGGGACCTGAGTAGTAGCGCTCACCAGTAGCCCTCCGCTTACTGATGGGCTCTGGCCTCTTACTGGACATGAATTAACAAAATGTCCAGCAACTCCGCAATAGAGGCACAGGCGGTTGGTGATCCTCCGTTCCCTCTCCTTATTCGAGATGCGAATCCCTCCCAGCTGCATGGGCTCAGTCTCAAAGCCAGAGGAGGGAGATGGTTGCGATGCGGAGCAGGAAACACCGTTGATGCGAGCTCTCTTCCACGAGCCCGGTGACGAAGATCTACCCGTCGTTCTATGCGGATGGCGAGAGCAATCAAAGAATCCACATCTGATGGAACCTCCCGGGAGAGAATCTCATCCTTAACCACTGCGTGGAGTCCCTCCAGAAAACGAGCGAGCAGCGCCGCCTCGTTCCACTCACTAGAGGCAGCAAGAGTGCGAAACTCAATAGAATAATCCGTTATGGACCGTTCACCTTGGCATAAGGAAGCCAGGGCCCTAGAAGCCTCCCTACCAAAAACTGAACGGTCAAAAACCCGAATCATCTCCTCTTTAAAGTTCTGGAATTTGTTAGAGCAATCAGCCCTTGCCTCCCAGATAGCTGTGCCCCATTCTCGAGCCCGGCCAGTAAGGAGTGAAATGACGTAAGCAACCCGAGCTCTCTCTAGAGTATGTGTTGGGTTGGAGAGAGAACACAATCTCACACTGCGTGAGAAAGGAGCGGCACTCAGTGGGCTGCCCGGAGTAGCAAGGTGGGTTATTAACCCTAGGTTCTGGAGGCTCGGCAGGCCAGGAAGTAACAGGTGGCACGAGACGTAGACTCTGGAACTGTCCAGAGAGGTCGGAAACCTGAGCGGCCAGGTTCTCCACGGCATGGCGAGCAGCAGACAATTCCTGCTCGTGTCTGCCGAGCATGGCTCCTTGGATCTTGACGGCAGTGTAACGAGCGTCTGTAGTCGCTGGGTCCATTCCTTGGTCGGTTCCTTCTGTCATGCCGGTGAAAGAGGACCCAAAAGCGACTTAACAGAAACAGAGTTTATTTAAGTCCAAAACGGAATAACAGAAATCCTCTAGACTTGTAGAGGGGAAACAACTGGAGAAGCGGCCACAGACTGCAGGTAAACCGGGTAGGCGCAGGCCGTAGTCGACAGAGACACCTGCTCACACGCAGCATCTGATGAAGGCAAAAACACGACAGGACAGGGCGATACACAATCATAGCAAAAACACGACAGGACAGGGCGAAACGCAATCACAGCATGGTGAATACAATACAAGGAACCGACGGGACAGGAACGGATCACAAAGGAATAAATAGGGACTCTAATCAGGGGAAAGGATCGGGAACAGGTGTGGGAAGATTAAATGATGATTAGGGGAATAGGAACAGCTGGGAGCAGGAACGGAACGATAGAGAGAAGAGAGAGCGAGAGAGTGAGAGAGGGAGGGGGAGAGAGAGGGATAGAAGGAGGGAAAGAACCAAATAAGACCAGCAGAGGGAAACGAATAGCATGGGGAGCACAGGGACAAGACATGATAATAAATGACAAACATGACACTATATAGCAGAGTAAGGATGTGTTACCTGGACTATATAGCAGAGTAAGGATGTGATGTATATATTACCTGGACTATATAGCAGAGTAAGGATGTATTACCTGGACTATATAGCAGAGTAAGGATGTATTACCTGGACTATATAGCAGAGTAAGGATGTATTACCTGGACTATATAGCAGAGTAAGGATGTGTTGTATATATTACCTGGACTATATAGCAGAGTAATGATGTGATGTATATATTACCTGGACTATATAGCAGAGTAATGATGTGATGTATATATTACCTGGACTATATAGCAGAGTAAGGATGTATTACCTGGACTATATAGCAGAGTAATGATGTGATGTATATATTACCTGGACTATATAGCAGAGTAATGATGTGATGTATATATTACCTGGACTATATAGCAGAGTAAGGATGTATTACCTGGACTATATAGCAGAGTAAGGATGTGTTGTATATATTACCTGGACTATATAGCAGAGTAAGGATGTGATGTATATATTACCTGGACTATATAGCAGAGTAAGGATGTGTTGTATATATTACCTGGACTATATAGCAGAGTAAGGATGTATTACCTGGACTATATAGCAGAGTAAGGATGTATTACCTGGACTATATAGCAGAGTAAGGATGTGTTGTATATATTACCTGGACTATATAGCAGAGTAAGGATGTATTACCTGGACTATATAGCAGAGTAAGGATGTGATGTATATATTACCTGGACTATATAGCAGAGTAAGGATGTATTACCTGGACTATATAGCAGAGTAGGAGGATGTATATATTACCTGGACTATATAGCAGAGTAAGGATGTGATGTATATATTACCTGGACTATATAGCAGAGTAAGGATGTATTACCTGGACTATATAGCAGAGTAAGGATGTATGATGTATATTACCTGGACTATATAGCAGAGTAGGATGTGTTGGATGCAGAGTATTGTATATATTACCTGGACTATATAGCAGAGTAAGGATGTGTTGTATATATTACCTGGACTATATAGCAGAGTAAGGATGTATTACCTGGACTATATAGCAGACCTGGACTATATAGCAGAGTGTGATGTATATATTACCTGGACTATATAGCAGAGTAAGGATGTATTACCTGGACTATATAGCAGAGTAAGGATGTGTTACCTGGACTATATATTACCTGGACTATATAGCAGAGTAAGGATGTGATGTATATATTACCTGGACTATATAGCAGAGTAAGGATGTGATGACTATATATATTACCTGGACTATATAGCAGAGTAAGGATGTGATGTGTTGTATATATTACCTGGACTATATAGCAGAGTAAGGATGTATTACCTGGACTATATAGCAGAGTAAGGATGTGTTGTATATATTACCTGGACTATATAGCAGAGTAAGGATGTGTTGTATATATTACCTGGACTATATAGCAGAGTAAGGATGTGTTACCTGGACTATATAGCAGAGTAAGGATGTGATGTATATATTACCTGGACTATATAGCAGAGTAAGGATGTATTACCTGGACTATATAGCAGAGTAAGGATGTATTACCTGGACTATATAGCAGAGTAAGGATGTGATGTATATATTACCTGGACTATATAGCAGAGTAAGGATGTGATGTATATATTACCTGGACTATATAGCAGAGTAAGGATGTATTACCTGGACTATATAGCAGAGTAAGGATGTATTACCTGGACTATAAGGAGTGTGTGATGTATATATTACCTGGACTATATAGCAGAGTAAGGATGTGATGTATATATTACCTGGACTATATAGCAGAGTAAGGATGTATTACCTGGACTATATAGCAGAGTAAGGATGTATTACCTGACTATATAGCAGAGTAAGGATATATTACCTGGAGCAGAGTATATAGCAGAGTGTGAGGATGTATTACCTGGACTATATAGCAGAGTAAGGATGTGTATATTACCTGTATATATTACCTGGACTATATAGCAGAGTAAGGATGTATTACCTGGACTATATAGCAGAGTAGCAGATGTGATGTATATATTACTCTGGACTATATAGCAGAGTAAGGAGTATTAGACTATATAGCAGAGTAAGGTGTTGTATATATTACCTGGACTATATAGCAGAGTAAGGATGTATTACCTGGACTATATAGCAGAGTAAGGATGTGATGTTACCTGGACTATATAGCAGAGTAAGGATGTGTTGTATATATTACCTGGACCTATATAGCAGAGTAAGGATGTGTTGTATATATTACCTGGACTATATAGCAGACCTGGACTATATAGCAGAGGATGTGTTGTATATATTACCTGGACTATATAGCAGAGTAAGGATG
>NW_025751111.1:5000-7500 GCF_021184085.1 Oncorhynchus gorbuscha
TCTCTCTCCCCCTCTCCTCGCTCTCGCCCCCACTCTCCATCTCGCCCTACCCCCCTCTCGCTTCTTCCTCGCTCTCTCTCTCTCTCTTCCTCTCTCTCTCTCTCTCTCTCTCTCTCTCTCTCTCTCTCTCTCTCTCTCTCTCTCTCTCTCTCTCTCTCTCTCTCTCTCGCCCTCCCCTCTCACTCTCGCTTTGCTCTCGCCTCTCCCTCCCATCTCGCCCTCTCACTCTCAATCTTGCTCTCGCCCTCTCTCCCTCGCTCTCGCCCTCCCTCTCCCTCCATCTCTCTCTCTCTCTCCGCCTCTCGCCCTCCCCCTCTCCCTCCATCTCTCTCTCCCTCTCCCGCTCTCGCCCTCTCTCCCTCTCGCTCTCACCCTCTCCTCTCCCACTCTTGCCCTCTCCTTCTCGCTCTTGCTCTCGCCTCTCTCTCTCGCTCTCTCCCGCTCTTGCTCTCGCTCTCGCCCTCTCCCCTCCCGCTCTCGCTCTCGCCTACCTCTCTCTCTCTCTCTCTCTCTCTCTCTCTCTCTCTCTCTCTCTCTCTCTCTCTCTCTCTCTCTCTCTCTCTCTCTCCCCCTCCCGCTCTCGCTCTCGCTCTCTCTCTCTCTCTCTCTCTCTCTCTCTCTCTCTCTCTCTCTCTCTCTCTCTCTCTCTCTCTCTCTCTCTCTCCACGCTCTTGCTCTGGCTCTCGCTCCGCCCTCGGCCCTCTCTCGCGCCCCCCCCTCTCCCTCTCCCTTTCCCCCTCTGCTTCCCTCCCCCTCTCCATCTCCTTTTCCCCTCTCGCCCTACCCCTCTCCCTCTCTCTCCCTCTCTCTCTCTCCCTCTCCATCTCCCTTTTCCCCTCTCGCCCTCCCCTCTCCCTCTCTACACCTGTCTCGATCTGTGAGTGCTCGGCTATGAAAAGCCCTTGACATTTCCTCCCGAGGTGCTGACCTGTTGCACCATCTACAACCACTGTGATTATTATTATCTGACCCTGATCTGTGAACATCTTGAAGATCTGTCCTCTTATCTCCATCTGGCCACCCCCTCAGAGCCTGGTTCCTCTCTAGGTTTCTTCCTTCCTGCCTTTCTCGTGTCCCATGATGCAGCTGCTCTCTGCTCTCTCTCAGAACCAGGACGACGAGACGTCTTTTAAATGAGCCCTTGTGTTCTCACATTCACTCGGATTTACCGTAACGGCTAAGAAAAGTCCATTCAAATCAAGTGCAAAGTGTATTTATTTATTGAAGATTTCAAGGTGCCATGTGCAGAATCTTATAGAGGAATTTGATAAAAATGAAACCACGGCAACAACAACAATGTAAAGCGGGCAGAAGGACTGTGATGCAGAAGGACTGTGATGCAGAAGGACTGTGATGCAGAAGGACTGTGATGCAGAAGGACTGTGATGCAGAAGGACTGTGATGCAGAAGGACTGTGATGCAGAAGGACTGTGATGCAGGTTGGCAGAAGGACTGTGATACAGAAGGACTGTGATGCAGAAGGACTGTGATGCAGAAGGACTGTGATGCAGTTTGGCACAAGGACTGTGATGCAGAAGGACTGTGATGCAGTTTGGCACAAGGACTGTGATGCAGAAGGACTGTGATGCAGAAGGACTGTGATGCAGAAGGACTGTGATGCAGAAGGACTGTGATGCAGAAGGACTGTGATGCAGAAGGACTGTGATGCAGAAGGACTGTGATGCAGGTTGGCAGAAGGACTGTGATGCAGGTTGGCAGAAGGACTGTGATGCAGGTTGGCAGAAGGACTGTGATGCAGGTTGGCAGAAGGACTGTGATCCAGGTTGGCAGAAGGACTGTGATGCAGAAGGACTGTGATGCAGTTGGGCAGAAGGACTGTGATGCAGAAGGACTGTGATGCAGGTTGGCAGAGGGACTGTGATGCAGAAGGACTGTGATGCAGTTGGGCAGAAGGACTGTGATGCAGGTTGGCAGAAGGACTGTGATGCAGAAGGACTGTGATGCAGGTTGGCAGAGGGACTGTGATGCAGAAGGACTGTGATGCAGAAGGACTGTGATGCAGAAGGACTGTGATGCAGAAGGACTGTGATGCAGTTTGGCACTGTGATGCAGTTTGGCAGAGGGACTGTGATGCAGTTGGGCAGAAGGACTGTGATGCAGAAGGACTGTGATGCAGTTTGGCAGAGGGACTGTGATGCAGTTGGGCAGAAGGACTGTGATGCAGGTTGGCAGAGGGACTGTGATGCAGTTGGGCAGAAGGACTGTGATGCAGTTGGGCAGAAGGACTGTGATGCAGAAGGACTGTGATGCAGAAGGACTGTGATGCAGTTGGGCAGAAGGACTGTGATGCAGAAGGACTGTGATGCAGAAGGACTGTGATGCAGAAGGACTGTGATGTAGTTGGGCAGAGGACTGTGATGCAGTTGGGCAGAAGGACTGTGATGCAGGTTGGCAGAGGGACTGTGATGCAGTTGGGCAGAAGGACTGTGATGCAGAAGGACTGTGATGCAGAAGGACTGTGATGCAGAAGGACTGTGAT